>NC_045736.1:30407996-30442248 GCF_008692095.1 Etheostoma spectabile
TCAGAATTCTGAGAAAAAAGTCAGAATTCTGAGAAAAAAAGTCAGAACTCACATACACTTTTCACCAGTGGCCCTAATCCTCTTCCGTAGAATTGGCACAGTAGCTGGTGGGCAAAAATAGTTAATGTCAAACCCCAATGCCGTTTATCTAAATTTACCTGGCCTTGAAAAAGGACATGATGTTACATCTCTGATCTAGAAAGGACCTGCTGACCTTGACTAGGGCGGTGGAAAAAGCACTCTGAGCATCTCCTAAACCCATCCGACATGCCCTCCGTGCCATGTGGAGGAGGCAGAGTTTGAAGACCTCACCCTATTTCATCTTTACAATACATGTTCTTTCAAGTGCAACACAATAGAGTACCATGCATGTAGTACACAGCTACTGCAGGACTCCATACATATCATGTTCCATAGTACTTACTCAGCATAGCATAGATTACAATTGTGCAAGAAATGTCCAGCCCTATTAAGAGCTGAGCTTTAATGTTCTGCCCACTTTAATGAACATTGTTGAAACGTGCCATCAGCTATAAGTTCCCATTCTTTTCAGAGTGGATTACTCACCATGAAGCACCCATCAATCAAGCCCAACACGAGGGGGGGCATTATTCACACTTGATAAACCTTTTTTATCCCTTTAATGTCTGAAGTTAGACACTTCAAACTTCCCCACTTTGCCCGTGTCCCCAAGGAACGGACTGACACTATGGAGAACCCACTGCGTTTGGTAGCTGCTTTGCATTTTTCTTTTCACATCAAATTATTTTCAAACAAGAACTCATAATGACCCCGCT
Source organism: Etheostoma spectabile (assembly GCF_008692095.1). Classification (NCBI taxonomy): domain Eukaryota; kingdom Metazoa; phylum Chordata; class Actinopteri; order Perciformes; family Percidae; genus Etheostoma; species Etheostoma spectabile. The sequence goes on from NC_045736.1 coordinate 30,408,794, forward strand.
TTTAAAGCCTTTATGGTCACCACAGAGAATATGGTGAATGTAAAACCTACAATGACAGTGGCAGAAGAAGGCATTAGGAGTTTTACTGAAACTAGTAGCACACGAGTGATGATTTGGCATGTAGGATGGGATAATTTGGCATTGTTTGAATGGCAATTCCCAGTTTAACATAGGCTTTCCTGTGTGACCCAACTCAAGACACATTTTAAGTTTTCACATTTAACCCTCTTGTGGTCTTCAGGTCAAATTGACCCATTTTCAATAAGTTTTTATGTTAGAAATTTGTGTTTCTCTCAACCAAATTGCCCAAAACATTATGTGGATGGTTCCATGCAACGCTCTCAACAAGTAAAATAAATGATCAGTTCACTACTTTCATTGAATCTGGGTGTTTCATTCAATTTTCTAGCATTTGAAGAAGAAAAAAATAACATATGGTTGAAACAAAGTGACAAAAATGTTGAAAAAAGCTTCAAAAATTTGGAAAAAAAACCAATACAGTGACAAAAAAAGTGACAAGCGTCAGGGGGGGAAAAAAGCAATTTTAAATTTAGACCCACAAAATTCAAAAGTTGCATGGTCGACGGGAAGACAGCACAAGGGTTAAGTCAGTGGCGATTTAGCTACATATGGCAGAATCACTTTAATATACATTTTCATAAAGTGATTGATTAGAGTTGGCAGCTGGAGGCAGTTTGTGTACTGGATTCGATGGACTAAATTATTTGTCTCTGGATTTTGGGAATTTCTCATGCAAGAACTTGCAAGAACCACCCAACTGACTAAATCACTCTGTACCATGTCATATCTGAGTCCCCATTATTTCTGCTGTCCAGAATACAGCCAACTACTCAAAAGAGGCAAAAAAACTGGTTCAATTTAAGTATGCTTCTATGTATCACTGTAATAATGTGTGACCATATGAGTTGGTGGGCGATTGGCAAAGTTAACTCCTGGGAACCATTTCAGTGAATCGTACATTTTGGGGAATTATTTATAACGACAAACAGTAGGGAACAAGTGCTCAAGCCCAGATGGAGCTAGTTTGTGTTCAGTTTGTTCAAGGGGCTGAACTCAACATATATACAGTATATGGACTTCTTCTTCCTTATCCGAACACTTCCATCCTCCCGAGGTCTGCAGGGACATATCACCCGCACTCAGAAGATCTGGTTTTATTGACCGTCCCTAAAGCCAGCACTGACTTTTGCTAAAAGGCTTTTAATTTTGCAGCCGCATCTGCATGGAATCAGCTTCAGAATGAACTCCAGTTAAAGGAGTTGGACTCACTTTATTCTATTAAAGGCTTTTTAAAGGACCTGGCAGAAAGGCAGTCTCTATGTCACTGTTTTTAAAATTGATGTAGGACCCAGGTTTTTTATGATGACATTGTTGTTTGAATATGAGTGAAAGTGTGTTTATGTACTGTATTTACCTGGAAGTGTCTCAGTGTCTATTTGAAACCGTGCTTCTGCCACTGGCCAGGGCACACTTGTAAAAGAGATTTTTAATCTCATGGAGTTTTTTTTATCCTGGTTATTAAAGGTTTGAATGAATGACTGATAGCAGTAAACTAAATTTGCTATTTAAAGATGTTGGGGACCAATAGTGTCCTGAGAAGAGAATCCAGTCACACTCCTGTTTGTGTGTTATCCAAATTTGTGGAATAAAGACATGGCAGGTACATTTGGGAGTCGTATCACACAACCTCTGTGTTCGACTAAATACGGTATACCATAATTAGTCAAACAAGACAAAAAGAATTTAGTTGAGTCATCTGTTTATAAGAATTTCAGAGCGAAAATACAGATATGGGTGTTACCTCGATAAAAGTCTTGAAAACTTTTGATTTAAAAGTTGACTTAACCCAAAAACCGAAGTGGGGAAATATATTTTTAGTGTAGGTAATTTGTGGTAATTTTTACTTGACAAATTACTGACATGGCAGGGAATTAAGAACAGGGATTAAGATCCCAGATGACTTCCATGATTATTATAAATTACTAGAGATCCCCAATGCATATGCAGCTGTAGACTGCACATTTAAGGCTTTCCACAAATTCAAGTATAACTGGCTGTTTCAGTAAAATGCACACATGAATAAAGAGGTAGTACTGCTATTATGTGTACTGTATTTTTTTGTTTTGTTTTACCAGACAAAATATATTCTTCAGTTGTGTATACTTCTTCTCACCAGTGTATGAATCATTTAGTTCACTTTATTTCAGAGAGAACAATATATTAAAAATAACAAAAGTAGGAGTAAAAAGACATGAGATTGAGTTTAAAATGGATTTGTCGCATCCATTAATGATGGCTCTGAGATGCGTTTAATAGCTGAAGAAATTATGGCTTTTGTGCTGCGCCGGAGTGAATGCAATTGTATTATTTGTCACCGACTTTCTGAATAGCGAGAAGATCCTCACAAATGGTTTATGATAAAAATGCAGCTGCGGTATTGGATCAAATGGATTTTTCACCAGAACAGCAGGCAGATCTCTGAATTGTGCGGTGAAACCGTACTTTAAAATGCTCTTAAGGATGTCATAATGTCATATACTGTATATGCAGTGTACCACACCATGAATGACAAAAATAGTTATTAATTTCACTGATAAATTAGGTTATTTTGATGAAAAGAATAACAAAGCATTGTCCATTACACGTTAAACATGCCAAGGCAATGAAAGTCACTCTGTTGTATTTTTTTGTTCATTTTGACAAGAGAAAACCTTGATGCATGGTCAGCCATTTGTCTTGGTCATAACTGCCCCATCAACAACCCCTGCATGTCAGCTTGAAATATGAATTCTCGTCCCTGAATGCTGTGTATACTACAGCATATCGACATTTGTGGAGCTTGTGGCCGTCTGGCTTCAGGCATTTGATGTAGATTTTCTCAAAGACTTATTTGGGAGTGGGGCTCGGACTGGGAATTGACTGATGGATACTTCACTACCTCAAGTGACTCTCTTTGGCCTCATATAACTTCACAGCCACTTTTTACCCTCCTTGGTCTGTAAATTAGGTGTCATAAAAAACAAACAAAAAAACATAACAACCTGCCCTCACAGCCATACTGATCAAGAAATTGGTCTGTGACGCCCAAGGCACTGTTGACCTTACATTTCCATACATGTGAATAACTAGCTGTCAAAAGGAGGGTGAGGGGCGATGGGTGAGCATGAAGAGGGCTGAAGGTGGAGGGGCCAAGTAGTAACAGATTGCCAAGCCTAAACCCCTGCCCTTAAACAAAAAATGGACTTTAGAGATGAGGGTGCCAGTCACGGCATAATTGATGCTGGGCTGGGTACAGGGTAAGTCCCATCTGCCACTGCCTGCCATTCGGGAGAAAGCTTTGCTTTTTGTCCTGTCTCAACCAAGCCTTCGAACTGTGCTGGCAAAATCCTATCTTCTGTCCCCCTTGTCCTCATTATGAGCACAAAGCTGTAAGTCCAAGCCTGGTTTACCCTCACAGAGCAGCAGCTGGAGAGACTGGGGAAAGCCATACGCAGCCATGACATGTTGTATTTCTATCATATGGGAACACAGCGACAGAGCAAAGTTTTGCCTAAGCTTCCAAATCATTTTCTTAAGATTGTGATGTGTATATATATATATATATATGTGTGTGTATATATATATATATATATATATATATATATGTGTATGTGTGTGTGTGTGTGTGTATATATATAAAATATATATGTGTGTGTATATATATATATGCGTGTGTGTGTATATATATATATATATATATATATATATGTATATATATGTATATATAATGTGTATGTGTGTATGTGTATATATATATGTATGTGTAATTCTTTTTGTGGGGTGTGTAATCTTCCTATTTTTCAATGAAAGCTATATGAACCTGTGAGGTTTTTTTTCTTTGTGAATGGCTCTGGATATCGCTGTGTATTAACCCTTGTGTTGTCTTCCCATCAAAATTGAAAATCAACACTTTTGTTGACGCTTTTATCAATGTTTTTAACTTTTTCTCACATTTTTTGTCCCTTTTTTCAACACTTTTGACACTTTTTTTCAATGTTTGTCACTTTGACGTTTTCAACACTACGTAACACTAACTTATTAACTTTAGTTTTACAGTTATTTTGGGAATTAATGGTCGAAGAACCACATTTATAGGAAATTACACCTGATGTTTGAGTTAGAAAAGCAGAAATTAAGAATTACTTTGACTAAAATTAAAGGAATGGATGTTGATGGATAATCACAGACTGGAATATGTCGACTTTTACTCAATACTATTTCAAAACCACTTCAATTTGTTTTTCACATTCCATAAAATTGAATAAGACACCCCAAAATGAATCAAAATAGAGATTTGTACTTGCAAAAGAGCGTTGTGTGGAATCAATCATGTTATTTTGGATAATTAAAAAGAACACTGAAAAGGAAAACGGGTTATTTGACCTGAGGACAACATGAGGGTTATGTGGTTGGTGGTATCTGATGCATTACTAAGAAATAGTGCTCAGTGATGCATCAATGAAACCATATGTGTGACAGAGACAAGAACGCCCAAATACATTTCTTACTCTCTTAAACTCAGATAGAACTAAGCACACTGGCATGTATGGGCTTGCTGTGTTTTCAACAACATCGGTATGATTAATGGGCTTCAGAACTGGGGAACTTGTTCAATGTGACACAAGCTTTTGTCTCCGTGTTTCATCCCCTTCCTCTTCCTGACAGCCACCAGAGTCACCCTCTGTTTGCAACCAGCTACCGTTGGCTAATGCGCCGGGGTGGGAGGATGTGATTTGAGCTGACAGCACAGTAATAACCCATGCAAATTAACAGGGTGGGGTGGAAATGTGAATGCTAAAAGCACAATAGAAAAGTGATTAAAAAGCATTTGGGTGTCTTTTATCTTGTGGTGCTGCTGGTGTTGGGGAATAAAAGGAGCACACTTCAGTACAGGGGTGTCGAGCCAGCGCTCATTTTACCATGTCTTTTTTTTCCCTATTGAGAGGACTTAACTTTGATCGTTTCCAGGCTGCCTTCTATCTCCCCCACTGCCACAATCATGCATCCAACTGGGTGGATTCTCAAAATAAGGGATATAAGCACTTTGGCACTGTTTTATGTTTCACTCAGGCAGCTGAACTCAGTCTGGAATGCAAGTATGTTTCTCCCCTTCACAAGAAATAACTGCTGTTTCCCATGCACGTACGTGTCTGTCACCAGTATGAATTCACATTTACCTCTCTGTTAGGAACAAACTTTAGCCTTGAAGCCGAAATCAAGCACCAGTGGGGCGTGTGTTTTGGCCATTGCCAAGAGCTGGCACTGGGAAGTTAGTCTTGATCTTTTAAATGCCAGAATCATATCCTCAAGCCTCCGAGTAAAGTTGAGATCACAGAACTGGCCCAGGAAGGGTCCAATTAACTTCTATTACAGACTCCACTGGGATGGATACTAGGCAAAGGAGTCAATTAAATTGACATTTTGAATTTCCAGTTGCTTGATTTTCAGTGACTGAAAATGACAGTTTCCACTGTTCATGTTCAAGCTCTTACTTGTGCCTGATGACCACATACAAGTCGAATTAAGAGCAGCTGAGTAATGTGCAGCCTCTCGGTAACTCTGAATTTTCCAATGTTCTTCCGAAAGTACTTTAAACACGTAATTGAACAGAACACTAAATTTCCATGGATTTGTCCATGGACAAAGACTGGAGAGCCAATTAGGCCCGGACATGAGTTGTACAGTGTAAGAAAAGGACAAAAGGACCTCACATGTTGGAGCCAGACAAATACGGTAAACTAGATGAAGTGGCTGGATGGTATGTTCTTCAGCTGGAGTAAACAGGTTCAAGCACCTGTGTCGGCTGGCATTAGCATCTGCATTGTACAAGTGTCTCTGAGCAAGGAATTGTATCCTTGAAAGCTCTAGGGATGCTGCATTGTATCCGGCGCTGACTTCGCTGTGGAGGTGAAATCAAAAAGAAAAGTCTCTCCAAAGGTTTAATAGAATATTCGGCTATGGTGACAGAAGACAGGATCTTAGAAAGTGCACTACATTACCTCAACACATGCTTTTTGCCAGCCTCTCCTCTCCCTCGGTCTGGATTCTCTCTCTCTTTTTTTGTCACAGATCTGCACATCAGAGACTCGGTGTGATATTGCCACTCTGGTACAAAGAGGAGGGAAATATTATTTTAGCTGTTCTTTAGGGTCCACTTGGGTCTTTTTTTGTCTGTGCTATGATTTCCAGTTTAAACTCTTACTACCTACTACCTCGCCTAATTCAGACATGCATTTGTGTTGCATATGATGACACTGTGTCACCTCAAGGCCTTCTTTCAAAGCCGTTTGAGTTACGGCCATGTATTCATAATACATGGGGACGTGCAAGGCTATTGGCCTCGCTGTATTCTCTGTACAAATGCTGATGGAAATAAGTATTTCAAAGTTGTATTAAAAGCAAATCTCTTCAGTGGAGCATTCATGACAAATGTTCTGTCGTGACTGAATGGCATTCATCAACATAGGGTAGTTGGTAACTGGAGCACAAGTTGGCCATAAACGCTGAGCAAGAAGCAGCAATAACAGGCAATCGTGAGCTGTCTTAAATTGAAACTCTTCGCTAAATGAGCGCACTAGTGTTCCTTTTTTGATAGCTATTGTATTGACTTCTACTTTAATTCTGTGAAAGAGATTAGCTGCTGCTTAGGAATCCCAACTTTCACCTGTAGCTATCAAGCCATGTTAAACTAAACCTATACAGTGTCTTTTATCAGAATCAGAATCATTTGCCAGGTATGAGGACAAATACAAGGATTTTTTCTTTGGAACATCATTGCTCACAATGCGCTTACACATACAAAACAACCAAAAAATATATAGACACTAATACACACAGTACATACTCTAAACAGAAACAATATAGAGGCAATAGTGCAATGAGTATGCAGGAGTGAATTGTGATAGTTATTATTTTAAATGTGGAGCATAGTGCAAAGGATGTTGGAATAAATAGTATTGTTATTATATTACAGTACGAACAGTATGAACGCTTAGATTTAGTGGTCCCATCTATTTTCAGTACCCACTTCTGTTTTGCTACACATGGGGCTGATGTCTATCCCAGCATGCATTGGATGAGACACAGTGTACACCTTGCACAGGTCTCCAGTCTATCAGAAGGTTAAAACAAAACGGACATTAAAAGACGCACACCCATGGGCATTGTAGAATAACACATTTTGGAAGAAAGTGGAAAATGTCATAAGTTCATTGTTATGGACAATGGTTCTTTGGCTGTCAGAAAGACTACTTGTTGAAAATGCAATAGTGATTTTGATAAAATTGCACTGAGGAGTAAGCAACGAATGATTCAAAATTCATATTGATTACTTTGGGACTCTTGGGCTCACGATAAAAAAAAAAAAGTACAGCTTCATCAAATATGTATCACGGAATAACTCTCAGTAAAAGTAAGTCAAGGAGGACCTTGGTGTCTTTTCTTTGCCATCCTCCCCCCCCCCCCCCCCCCCCCCCCCCCCCCCCCCCCCCCCCCACACCCAAACACCACCTTCATCCACTATAAATAACCCCCCTGAGATGTGGACTCGAGGCCAGGGTGCTTAGTACAAGGGGGTGTTGGGAGTGATTATTGTGAGTCCAGCTGTCTCCAGAGCTCTAAATCCCTTAATTATGAGGCAAAGGAAAGCAGTCTCTTGGGAGCATTAAACATGCTCCTGTTCTGCACATTCACCAATTCCATTTGCAGGTTTCTTTTTTTTTTTCTTTTTGGAAAGATAGCAGGTTAATGGTGCTTGAGGACATGGAACAAAAGGGAGGGATCATTATTGAAGTAACTGGCAAAGCAGAGCTGCTTTTAATGTAGCAGTGCATAGTAGACTATGAACATAGGAACAAAGGAGGAACGGCTCATGGCAGACATTTGCATTTTTAAGTTATAGGATCTGTATTTACATTAAATAATGGAACGTAGCAAGCTGTATTTACAACACCTTTGGCCAAGCTATGGGCAAACGTGTTTACGGTTTTTCTCTTTTAGACCAAATTGTCTTATTGTCATGTGAAAACCGTCATGACCAAGTTTCAGGAAGTTTTACCTTGATACGGTTTTAGTGCAATGACTTTTGAAAGATATTCGTCAGCCATCAGTGTTGTCAAAATTACTAAAGAGGAAGATGGAATCCTTTTATAATGTAAAATAAAAACATGAAAACCGCCAGAATTGGACATAATTTATATAAAAGCGTCTCTCTCTCTCTCGCTCTCTCTAGCCATGAACCAATAATTTAAAAGGCCCAAAAGATTTCAATAAATTCTGAGGAAAAAAAGAATAACCTGGGTGGCAATCTGAATGCCAGGCACACAGAGCAGAAATTCTTCTGCCTGTACACTGTGTAGCTGTGCAGTTTTCATTATGTAAAGGTAAGTGGGAGATGGTGAAATTTTTATATCTGTTTTTAAATCTTTCCAGTCTTTCAAGAAACCTCCAGAAGAATGTCAAAGACATTTATTCATTTATTTATTTTTTTTCAAAAAGTTTCTTTCCTTTTCCCCCTAGACTTTTACTCAGTGTTTAGCAACTCAAATGTTTTTCTCTCCCTTTTAGTATGAGTTCTATATTGGCATCAGCATAATACAGTATAGGCAATAACCTTGTCAAGAGAGAAACTCAGTATTTATCTGTTTTTAAATTATTGCTATGCAGGCCTTGGTACATGTCAGCAATGGGAGGGGAGCCCCCGCCAGACAGACAGACCTCTTAATAAAAAAAACCCTGCAGCATACAAAATCAAGGGGAAAAAAATGTAGCTCAACCTTTTAACAAGTGGGCGAAGAGAGATCTGCAATTTAATGAGGTATGAAAGGCTTAGATCGTCACATCATCCCAGACAACCATCTTAATCCTACACAGGGTTGTTGTGTTTGCAAATAGCGTGCTCGGTCTCATTTCTTAATCACGTCAAATGTTTCACCAAGGTTTATTGCCATCTTTAGCTTTGACTCCCATTAGGTGGCCTTCCGCCCTCAGAGCAGAAACCCCGATCAACGTATGGTTCTCCTGAACTTGACCAGAAGGTTGTGTCAGTGATTTCATTCAAACTCGACAAAGCATCTCGTTATCACGGCTATGGATGAGTACTTGTCAGGGGATTATCAATACTTATCAGTCAAGTGAAAACTTGCAATTTGACAGTAATTGGTTTTAATCCAAGACAATTGGATTTCATGAGATTAGCTTTGTCTAAATTGAAAGTGTGTGTGGTTCGGTGTGTTAAAACTCCCTGCAGATTATAGGAAAACTCTTCTGATCTCTTTGCATTTACAGCTGCTAATTTTGTGAAAGTGACTCATATTGTTTTAACTGCCTGGTATAGTGGCACTTGAACCAATTTGCAGATGGAAAATTGAAGATGGTGTTAGTAATATATTTACTGGAGTCCAGCAAGCTTTCACAAAGTACAATATGATGCTGTTTTATGGAATAGAGCAGTCAATATTATAAATCTATAAAGATGATTGGTTTCTTTTATTGCCTGACTATATGCTCTGCATATTGGAGCAACTTCAATGTAATGGAGGAGGCACTTCACCACTTGACACTGCTTCTGTGTCGGGTATTGTAAATGATCGGTCACAAACCGACACCTCTGACAGCTTATCATATGTCACGTAGAGACAGGCTTGTCAGTAAGCTAATGGAGTGTTCTAAGGTTAATTTACTACCATATGAATCCCATCAATATGCAATTAAGAGGTGTAGAAACAGAAGCACCCAGACCAGCAGCAATATCCCCACCAACCCCCACCTTTTAATCAATTAATGTATGTGGCTTAAAGAGACAGGTGCTCCAACAAAGGGTACCAACACTTTCTCCCTACCAGCGCCCTAAAAAGTGACACTGGTCAGGTGTCTTTGGCGTAGGTTACTGACGCAAACGTCTCCTTCAGCATCCAGCCCGTTGGCGTCATTTTTCGAGCGACTTGGCGTTACTTTTTAAACTCTGGGTCGGGACTCTTGGCGTCACTATTTGACGCTCTGGGTTGGGACATTCTGTATGTTTAATTTACCGTACATTACCGCACAAGAACAAGAGAGTTAGGTTTAGGATAAGATTTTGGGTGGGGTTACAAAATGTATGTTTTAGTGACACATGGAACTAAACACAAACTCTGGTCTCATGGATGAAAGTCGGCTAAAGTCCTGTATTGTTTGACCCAACGTACCCTGGTCCTACCAGTCTCTGGTCCATTAGCCTGGACCAACCAGACTCTGGTACATTAGCCTGGTCCTACCAGACTCTGGTACATTTCCTTTGTACAGAGAGTCTGGCCACTCTCCATTAACAAGTGTTAACTTCCTTGAAGGCGGGTACAATGTTGAAGTTTAAAACTATTGGATCTGCCATAACCAATCGCTAGCGTTAGCCTTAGCCAACTCCTTCACCTCCAATGGAAATTCGAACTTTTCCCGAGCCCCGTGGGGAGGAGGGCCACAACATCGTGGCCACCAACAAAACTCTTTTGGGCTTCAATTTCTGAGTATTCGGCAGCGTTGCCACAACAGACCAAATGGCTTCGCTCGTATCTTTCTCTGCCGCCATTGGTACTGAACTCACCGTAGGTTATCGAACCTCAATGTCATCATTCTCAGCCACTCCCTCCGTTCGCTGATTGGACAGGTAAAGATTGGCCCCAGAAAACCCGCCAATACACCGCAAACCCAGACAACGTACTCAAACAAAATGAAAATTGAGCAGAAGTATGTAGGAGGACGGAGCCAGGCTAGCCCCAACCAACCTCCTTACGCGGATTGTCAACTCTTCCGTACTACTCACATCCGTTGCTCTTAATACTACGTCATCTTACAGCACAGCGGTCGAGCTGCTGCTCTGCCTGGTGCGTTCCATACAGACGCTAAAGGCTGATTTTGATAACTGACTCTGAGAGCCACCGACCAAACGTCAGTATTTGACGAGTTGGGAGTGAGAACGGATTGTGAATACAGGTGCAGCAGCCATTGGCAGTAAGACAGAAATAGTGATTTTAAACATTAAAGCATATGTTCTAGTAGAAAATACAAATATGACAATAACGAGTGTAGTAGGTCATCTTTAAAGCATGACTCATAGGTTTAAATGTAATGTAAATGTAATGGACTGTATTTATGTAGAGCTTTTCTAGTCTTAACGACTACTCAAAGCGCTTCAGAAATGTCTTAAGAGATTCTTCTATAACCTCAAACTGTCCTTGACCGATTTCACAAACCCTTCTCATTCTGATTTGGAAGTCTTCTGAAAATATTACAATGCCAAATGACAACTTGCATGGACGACTATGCGATGCCTATGCACAATGATGCATGAAAAGGCTCCTGAAAAGAAGACATGTAGATAAATTGAATACATGATAAACTCAACAGCATGTTAAAGCCTCTTCAGATAATATTGTGAAAAGTGATTTTGTGTTCAGCGGTCCTCATCAAAATCCAAGTGGTCCTTGTGCAGCTGGCCATCATCTGCTGCAGTGTCGTCAGTTGAAACTTGCTTGTTGATATTTTTCCTGTTTCAGCCCCAATATAGTCTATGAAATATTAAAATTCCCTACTTAAGCCACCACACAAGGACTGGACTAGGACTGCATGTTGGACAGTTTATTTTCCAGGGGATGTGGGAGATTTCCATTCATTACCTTCTTCTCCTCCCAGTGCTCCTCTATAATACTGTGAATTCTTGCTCACATGTTTTCCCTTAACACTGCCATGAAAATGTTTGCTGGGATCCCTAGAGAGATTCAGACAGAGGCTTCGTGATATGATATGTATGAGATTTTCTACCTTATCAGCCTCATCCGACTCACATAAGCCCTGGGAAGTTTTAAACCTATTGTCCCATCCATTCAGTTACCATTTTAAGTGGGGATTCTCTTAACATTTTCTTAGCAGGTCTGCAGATTTGTTTTAGTCAGTTGTATTTTAAACAACCATAGCTCAACAGCATTGCTCTTTCTCTGCTCTCATTTCCTTGCTCTTCTTCTGCTGCCAATGTTACCAGTGCTGCCTCCACCTACATGCTAAACCCTAAGATGACATTTGACTCTATCACCAAATAACTGCTGGATTGCACTGAGCAAGGGAAAGCGGATATTTCTAACAGTTTAGGAATGTTTAACCCTTGTGTTGTCTTTCTGTCAAAATTGAAAATCAACCCTTTTGTTGAGTCTTTTAACCAATGTATTTAATTTAACATTTTTGTTACTTTTTTTCAATGTTTGCCACTTTGACATTTTCAACCCTACGTGACACTAACTTATTGACTTTAGTTTTACAGTTATTTTAGGAAATTACGGTCAATAAACCTCATTAATAGGAAATTATACCTAAAGTTTGAGTTAGAAAAGCAGAAATTAGGAATTATTTTGACTTAAAATAAAGGAATGTATGTTGATGGATAATCACAGACTGGAATATGTCAACTTTTACTCAATACTATTCCAAAACCACTTCAAATTTGTTTTTCAAATGCAAAAAATTGAATAAGACGCCCCAAAATTACTTAAAGTAGAGATTTGTACTTGCAAAGAGCGTTGTGTGGAATCAATCATGTTATTTTGGGTAGTTAAAAAGAAAATTGATATGGGAAAGCGGGTCAGTTTGATCTGAGGACTTGAGGGTTAAGGTTGCACTTTGTGTCCATCAAATGTTTTTGGGATATTGATTCACAAAGCTTTCTTTCTGTCCACAGCGCCTCCAAACAACATATCAGTGGTGGCAGAAAACACCCCAGCCCCATTCAGTCGATACCAAGCCCAAAACTTCACTCTCGTCTGCACTGCAAAAGGAGGGAAACCAGCCCCATCGGTAAGTTGCTGTTGAAGATACACCGTGCTGCTCGTCCACTAGGGATCTGTCTTTGCAGCACGCAGATCCCTGTTGTTTACAGAGGCAACAAAACTGTGTTGCATGTTGCTGATGGGCATTTTTGTTGTTGTTCTTAAATAGATATCAGCTCACAGAACACTAGGAGTCATATGTTTTTTAACATCCCTCTTTTAACTGGATTTTTTTTAAAGTTGCAACAGCATAATCGTTGTTCTCATTGCTTCCCGCAGACAGGCCGGTGGTATTTGTTGACCCTTGTGTTGTCTTCCGAGAAATCAACACTTTTGTTAACGCTTTGAATCAATTTTTTTTTTTTTAAACATTTTCTAACTTTTTATAAATGAAACAACCCAAATAAACAGGCCTACATGTCCAGCTTAAGCGATTAACCAATTAAAGACTTAGTTGATTGACGGAACTGATTTGATCATGTCTGAAATGTGAGGTCACGGAAAGCTTGTTTCATGTGGACGCACCAGCAGTTTTGTTGTCATTACTTAGAATTCCTTATGGGGGCGTCAGAAACTACACACTATAGCTGTAAGTAACTGCACTGTTACCTGTAACAGAGTAGTTTGGTAGTACCATTAGTACTTTTACTCGAGTAAAGGATGAGACTACTTCTTCCACCACAGACAATGTGTATGTCTGCTATCCAAACTACGTTTTGTCACCAAAACACAAGTGATACAGAACACAACGTAACACCATACGCTAGACAGGATTCTTTTTGTTCCAAAAATGGATGTCCGGTAGAAACAATTGCTCCGAGTTGTTGGTGTGCTGATTTGCAGCGATAAAACAGAAGAATAAAGAAAAGAGAGAGAGAGGGTGCCAATGTGGATTTCCCTCTAATCTGGAGCTTTTTCAGTGGATCTACCAAAATTAAAAGTTAGTTAGTGTTAACTAGGCATTATAAGATTATGTTGGATACAAGCTCCACACAGAACATGCCACAAATAAACACAGTGTATTCCAGCAGCCATGTTAAATAGCTTTCACCAGTGCTGTGTTACTTCATTACAGCGCTAATTTACTCATGCCATATAGTCATTGAAAAAGGTAGGAAACAGAAACATTAGTGTTATTGATGGTCCCACTCGAGGCAATTAAACTAATCACAGTGACATGATATTAATGAACGCACACAGAATTATCATTGGACACCCTCATAGAGGTACATGCAGAAACACACCAGGCAGGCAATAAAGCAAATCACACTCACACACACTTTTGTTCTCAACTTTTTGAAGTGCAAGACAAGGTCTTGCAAATACCTGAAGCATATGCTCCAGTGTGTGGTGGCATCTAACGGACGCTGTTAGAGAGCAGTCGCTCGCTGTTTGTTCCCACTGGGTCATTAATCATTGTCCATGGATGTATGGTAATGGACTCCAGACCCTGAGCACACCTATCTCCGGCAATTATGAGCCCGGTGAGAGGTGAATACAAGGTGAATACGATTTCCGTCTCTCTGGTACTTCCTGGTTGATGGTGTGATGAGTGAGGTTCCCCCCTGTTATGATTTCACAGGGAGCCTTAAGCCCATTAAAGCTAAGCACCGCTGGATACTTTTTCCAGCTCTTAAAGAGATCTGAAAGGTTTCAGCTGGTCAGTAAGCCCCGACTATCTCTGTGTCAGTGGCCAAGTCACATTGCTGATCATTTGCTTTGTCAGTGACTCAGAAAGCAAATGATCCAAGTCATTGACTTAAGATAAAAAATTAAAACGTAAAGACTGTTTGGCCGCTGCGTTCACCATTGTACCATCTGCAGATTGTAGGAGAAAAATCATTGGTATAAGACAAATTGGAGGGTTTTGATATTGCAATAATAAGGCAATGAAGCCTGCTGCAATGACTGTTTACAGTAATTTCAATACAACAGTTTTAATACTCGAGAATTTCAAGCAGCAATATAAAAGAACGATCTGTTCTATATTTGAAAAAGCATAATTCTATCATTTCTTAAAGTAAATCAATGTGAAATAAAAACCTAACCTTCATTTTATTTAAAAATAAATCCAGACTTTGCACAAATTACATATGTGGGGAAGTTGGAGCCGTAGAAGTACATGAAAATGTATCAGTATCGTAAAAAGAAGATTATATGCAGGACGAGGCTGCATAAATCAGATGTAGTGGTGTACTAAAGATTGGTTTAGTTAAAGATATGGTGCAGTAAGGAAGTTGAGAATTGTTTTGCAATTGGATCAGGATGTGGAATATTCAGAGAAAGAGGCATTGCAAGGACTACAAATGCAACTGAGCACATACACTACAAGTAAAGGAAAGGTGATGTGCTGTATTTTAGGATAAGGACATTTAACCAAGAACATAAAAGAGGAAAGATCATTTGTCGACCGCTCATCAGTAACAGTGTCTGTAATGGATGAAAAGCATGGAATTTAAAAACACAATGAGCTAGGTTGTTCTTGTTTTTGACACATGAGCCTTTTTTCACATAACCTGTTACAAATGGGAATCTTGAACGCTGTTATTTCACCTCATTGTTCCTTATTAAAAGGTATAAATATGGGATGGGGTGGGGCAGAGTTGTTGTTTTAACCCGGCAGCAGCGTTAGTCACAGAGCTAAATCAACGTCTGTTTAAAAGGGACAATTGGCATGGAGCCTTTTGTGTTACACATCACCCCTCTTCCGGAAATACCAGCATACTACAGTGGGTACGGAAAGTAGTCGGACCCCTTTAGATTTCATTGCAATTGTTTCTCGCAGCCATTTTCTAAAAATCAAAAAAGTTAATTTTATTTCTCATAAATGCACACCCAGCATCCCATCTTGACAGAAAACAAACAAACGTTGAAATCACATGGTCATAAGTATTCAGACACTTTGCTAAGTATTGATAAGAAGCACCCTTTTGAGCTAGTACAGCCATGAGTCTTCTTGGGAATGATGCACCTAGATTTGGGGATCCATTCTTCCTTGCAGATCCTCTCCAGTTCCGTCAGGTTGGATGGTGAACATTGGTGGACAGCCATGTTCAGGTCTCTCTAGAGATGCTCGGGTTCAGATCAAGGCTCTGGCTGGGCCAGTCAAGAATGGTCACAGAGTTGTTCCAAAGCCACGTCTTTGTCATTTTAGCTGTGTGCTTAGGGTCATTGTCTTGTTGGAAGGTGAACTTTCAGCCCAGTCTGAGTTCCTGAGCACTCTAGATGAGGTTTTCTTCCAGGATATATCTGTACTTGGCCACATTCATCTTTCCTTCAATTGCAACCAGTCGTCCTGTCCCTGCAGCTAAAAAACGCTCCCATAGCATGATGCTGCCACCACCGTGTTTCACTGTTGGGATTGTATTGGGCAGGTGATGACCATTGCCTGGTTTTCTCTACACAAACCGATTAGATTTAAAGCCAAAAAGTTTTATCTTGGTCTCATCAGACCAGAGAATCTTATTTCTCATAGTCTGGGAGTCCTTTATGTGTCTTTTGGAAACTTTATGTGGGATTCATATGTCTTGCATTGAGGTAAGGAACTGTGGAACTTTTTTCAATCTCCCTACTGCATCTCTGGAGCTCAGCCACAAGACTCTTCTCCCACACTTGCTCAGTTTGGCTAGACGGCCAGGTCTAGGAAGAGTTCTGGTCATCCCAAACTTATTTCTGCATTCTTAGGAACTTTGAGTGCTGCAGAAATTGTTTTGAAACCTTGGCCAGATCTGTGCCTTGCCACAATTTGGTCTCTGAGCTCCTTGGGCAGTTCCTTCGACCTCATGATTCTCATTTCCTCTGACATGCATTGTGAGCTGTAAGGTCTTCTATACACAGGTGTGTGCCTTTCCTAATCAAGTTCAATCAACTTAATTATACACAGCAGGACTTAATGAAGGAGTAGAACTATTTCAAGGAGGATCAGTAGAAATGTACAGCATGTGAGTTAATAATGAGTGTCACAACAAAGGGTCTGTTTTTCTTTTTTAATGAATTTGCAAAAACTCTACATTTCTGTTTTTTTTTCTGTTAAGATTGGGTGCTGAGTGTACATTAATGAGAAATAACATAAACTTCTTTTGATTTTTGGAAAATGGCTGAAATGAAAAAAAGAGTGAAAAATTGAAATACTTTCCGTACCCTCTGTATCTAAAATAACACACTGGGCCAGCATAACGGCATATCTTCTTCACGGCGGTATTGCAGAATCTCTGTTTAAAAGAGGCTATAGAAATTCATATTGTTGCCCTTCATCACAGTAAATATTTCAGGTTACCACTGAGAGCCAGCAGCCAGACAAAAGCAAAAACAAATGCATCTACTGGAGCTCTTGGGCTGTAATCTTAAGGAAAATACTGAATCCAATCTCATCTAAAAAAATAAATAACAAGTTGTGTCTCCAACATCTTCAGATTGGCTCATTTTCACTCCAAAGTAGCTTTCTTTTACCAATTCTATTTTAGCAGAGGAACATAAACAACATTACAGGTCCTGCACACCCACACATATGTTATTCTGTGTATATTGGCTGGAGCCAAAGTATGCAGAAAGTTTGTTTAAGTCCAAACTTCCTAAATGGGGTTGGTTTAAAAAAAAAAAAAAGATGTTCAAATTGCTCTACGCTGACAGATGAAACAAAACTATGAGAGTCAGATGTTAGTCAAGCACAGTTTGTACACCCACCCAGTCCTGAGAAGAGGTTAAATCAGCCGTTATAAGTGAAAACACCTGCATGAGAACCATGAGTGAAGGATCTTCTTAGTGCTCTCATTGCATGGAAATTATTTGCTAAAAATATATTTAGTCATTGTGTGAGCCACAATACCATTGGAGGAAATGTACTTTCATCTTGTGCCTGGATAGAAACTAATTCCATGATCACTCCCTAGCGTCCAACTGTAGCCTACAGGCAAACAGACAAGGTGTTTACACTGGAATGATACAAGATATGAAGTCAGGTCTGCACGATCTAAGGAAATTGAGAAAAGGAGTTACATGGTCTGTCAAAGTTGCCTTGTACTGTCGGCCCAAATCAAGGTTGGGTTATTGTTTGGGTTTTTCCAAAACAATACTTTTAAAATGGTGCCGATGCCTGAAGCGATACTTAAAAAAGAAGACGCACGAAAGAGCACAAAACCACACTTTTGACATTAAAGCATAGGCTTGTCTAAGCATGTAGACTCAATTGCAAAATGTAAGAAGACTATTATTTTCTCTTTTCAATAAAAGAGTCATGGCTAAATAATCCACTGCTGTTTGCAAGGGATTGTGTTTGCCCACTTTAAAGAGTAACTCTCGCAAAATACAACCTAGGGTCTATTTGTGAATGTAGCCAAGTCAAACTTTCATTTAAAAGCATAATTAGGACACACGTGCCACTTTTAAGATTTAAGGTCTGGGAGAGCTAGGAGCTCTACTATGATAGCATCAAAATCCCTATTTTTAAAACACTAAGAGGGCTCGACACAACATGAAACTCTGCTCGAAGTATCACCAGAGGCTCTAAACATGAACTCAGCATTTAGAAAATTCTTAGTGTACACAGAGTTTACTTAAAATAAAGGTTTTAACAACTCACTGTAGCTGTTGGTGTTCCGGTCTCCGTCCATCTAGCTCCTGAAGCTTGGTTCCATATAAATGCATGGATCATTTTTTTGTTTCGTCGTTAGTGAAAACAATATTGACCTTTGAAAAAGAAGCTTCATACAAGAAGGAAATTTACTCCTATGGAGTTCATTCATTTGCATCCGGAGATCGAATCTCTTTTTGACTGGCAAGATGGCGGATAGCGTAAACAATAACTGCTAAGTGAGTTGTTAAAACCTTTTTTAGTGTCTCTGTGTAGACAAACGATGTTCTCAAAGCTTGTGTTAATTTGTAGTAAATAAAACTGCTCGAACTTCGAAGTTTCATGTTGTGTCGAGCCATCTTAGTGTTTTAAAGATTTTGATTTTGATGTGATCATAGTAGACCCCCTAGGACTCCCATTCAAAAGACCATTTGACCGAAAATGATATTACTGTAAATCTTAAATTTGGAGCATCCATCGTAATTATGCTTTCAAAGACAAGTTTGACTCGGGTATGTTCACAAAAAGACCCTAGGTTGCTTTTTGGCTAGAGTTACGCTTGAAAGAATGGTGTGTTTATTGCTAAGGCCATATGATCAAATTTAAAGATTTTTGTACTTATAACACCAACTTATAATAAAATACCAGTCAATTGCTGTTAAACGGCCAAAAATATCAGCAGTAGGCTAATTTACAATGATGAGTGCACAATCAGTTCACGAGTTGCAATTAAACGCACCATTAACTGGTGTTGGTGTTTCTTTGAAAACTCAATGGCCGTGGTGCAGCGAGGCTACATTGTGTCTTTAGCTGCAGACCTGTACGTCCTGGTGTGGAAGTCCCTTTGAGACACTCTTTAGACCATTTATTTGTCAGCATTTGTAACCACTAAGCAAACAATTAGCTACGGTTGCTAGGTGATAGCAACAAATATGGCATGATGGTTGGACCCCGCACTTAGCTGCCTGTTCTATTCGTCTGGGAAAAATATTCCGGACAAAGTTATAGTTCTACAAGAAAAAAATCTAAGAACTGCGAGTGCGTTGGAAAATACTGTTTTTCTTAATTTGCATGTGCCTTGCATGATTTTAAAAAAAAATCCCCAGAAAGAGAAAGAAAGTGAAAGATCTATTCATAAAATATTTGGCTGTAGCCGGGGACGCCCAGGCCTAACCACACCTCTGACTAGTGGCATGTGCAGTGATGCTTCTATTGCCTCTAATGTCTGTTTCGGAGCCCCAGAGAGCAGGGCAGTTATTTAAGACACACTGTAATGAGACACAGAAATCTGCGTTGTCATTCTGTCAGGTAGATACAGATTATGTCAACCCTAATCAAAACCCAGTAAACAAACTCTGACAGGTTTAATGGATAGATATTTACAGTCTTACTTTAGGCTCCCCAGTCCATTAAACGTCTCTAATCTTTTGAGATATACTACTGTGGTCTTCAGTCAGGAGCAATAGCAAAAGGAACAATTAATTTGTAAATGGCATGGTAAAAAGTGTCAAGAGTTCTTTATAAGGTAGAACTTTTGTTTTTGGTACATTTGCTATGCTTGGTTGTCTGAATTGTTACTGTTATACAATAGCAACTTAGATCTGCAACCTAAATTTAAGTTAAATGTTGCAAATTGATAAAGTAAGTAAAATCTTCACATGCCAGGTTTGCCTGGGCAAACCTGGACAAACTTCCAGCAAATTTGAGATTGGCTCTGCAAGTCCATCTGGCCGAGAGCCCATTTACCAATGGACCATTTTTTCCAAATCGAGGCACCAATCCCGACCGTTAGGGGGGGCTTTACACAATGACAATATTTCTGCAACATGCTCGCTGGTTGAGATGTTTTTCTGTCACTCTGCAAACTACATCTCCTTGATTGCTCTGATTGGTTCTATGTCTATCCATCTGCACCCAGAGGCATTTGAGCGGGTTCCATAGGTCCTTAGGTCTTCCTTAGGTCCGTAGGTCTGGTGTCAACCAGGCCAATACCAAGTAGTAGTTGCTATAAAATAATCAAAGCTAAACGTAGAGCTATTGTCAAGTTAATAGGTTGCATGCAGAAAGGGCAATTACAAAATAAAAATAAGGTACAGTTGTGGAATTATTTTGAATATTTATACATAGTGTTACAGTTGACATGATCTTCATTCACTGTAAAGAATAAGCACAAATAACCCATTTAGACTGGTAGACTTGTTCTATTTATGCTGTTGTCCATGGTCATGCTCCATAACAAAACCTCATTATTAGGTTTGTAAGTATTTGCTTGAATGTTGCTTGGGCCCAGTTGTGTGACTACAACTTCAAACGGCTCCCTTTGCTTTTTAGAGAAGCTCGTTTAGTCTTTGTCGGTGCTGTTCCCCCGGGGCTTGTTGCAAAATGAGCTGTTGTCAGCTCCGTTTTCAATGTCATATGATTTCAAGCCTGGTCTCAATAGTGGCTCACAAGAAATTATCCTGATTTATTCAGGCAGCTAAATATGACCATTCTGTAGTATTTCATATTTTAAATCTTAGTTTCTAGCTTATCAAAAGTGTATTCCACCTTAGTTTTGAAGATACTGCAATGAATGAATTACTTAATACACCGACCATAAAGATGTCCCTACATGTGACACATGTACATGGATTTAGGATAGAAGACATTCTGTTTTCTGTCCTGCAGCGTGTAATTGTGTGACATAACTTCAGCCCAACACTCACTTTCTCTGCTGCTGAAACTCTGATCCATGCATTCATCACATGTAGAATCACTACTGCAATGGATGGTTCATCTGCAAAATCCTTAAATTAACTTCAATGCATTAAAAACTCTGCTGCCTGTCTCCTCACCCACACCCTTACTCGTGACCACATATATCATCCCCATTATCATGGGACTACCCCATGCCTTCATTTAAACCGGGAGTAGCATGTCGTATCATGCTAAGCTAACCTTAGTACGAGCAGCATTATCATTAGCATGTGGGCTTGCATCAATGAACACGTGGTTTTTCATTTTATTTCAGTTCATTTAAGTTCAAGTCGAAAGACTAGAAATCATGGTTGGATAAATACAACACATACACAATTAATTTCAAGTCCTTTATTTGAGTTTCATTCACCTGGAACTGAGTCAAAATGGCAAACAGGAAGTGATAGAGTCTGGAGTAATTTATGGAGGGGACGACCTGGAATGGCCCAAGTGTCAGCCAGTGCAGAAGGGTGTACAGAGTGCATGGAGTTCTGTTTTGAGAAGCTTGTTCAACGTGTAACATTTCATTTTTTTTTGTTATAGTTGATATAGGGTGCATTCATGAAGCCAGAAATGTTTGGGAAAACTGAATTAACACAATGCTGTTTGAGTGATTTCCAATTGACTTTGGTTTGTCTTTTAGGAGGGGCTTTTGATATAAAGGAAGGAGGCAGAAGCTCCTCTTGAGAGAATGACTTTGGCCTGGAAGGGTACAGGTGGTGGGGCCCAAATAGTCAGGGCAGATTTAGCCTTTTTTATAATTTTGTTTGATAATAGTTTGTATTTAGTTTTTGTTTATATTTGTGTAATTTTTGCAATAAGTCATCCTTGCAATACTGCACTTCCATGTGATTACTGAGGAAATAAATCGAAGCACCAGGTGAAGAACTCCTGAGTCCATTCCTCCTCCTTTCACCACGGGGCTTAATATTACACCCATCCTTCAGAATCTACATTTGCTTCCTGTCCCCCAACGCATCCAGTTTAAAGTCCTCCTCCTCATTAACAAGCCCTCCATAACCAGGCCCCATCCTTCCTCACAGACCTGCTCCACTGCCACATTCCACTGCCACATTTGGATCATCTTTATCAAAATGAGGTTTACAAGGAATACTGAGTGCACGATGAAACATTAATTTACAGGAAGTCATAAATTATATTTAAACCTTGGTCAGTGTGGGCCGCAGAAACAAGTTGGAAACATTTGCATGCTACATTTTATTTTCATACGTCGAACTTTTTAGCAAACAGTTGCTTATTAGCATGTTCTTATGAACCATACGTTCATACAGCTACAAAAAGAAGAAGCACTGATTTGTAAGCATTCACTTTTTTTGCTGTATACACCCCAATGACCGCTGCTGTATAACAACATGGCTGGCCACGTGGGGGGAAGGTTGGATTGGATGGGCGGCTCATAAAACACCGGACTGTCAAACCACGGAGTGCAGGTCACTTCCCAGGGAAAACAAAAGACCCGGGAAATGTGTTCCTTTGGAGTGTTTTAATTCAAGCCACAATCTTTCCCTGAACTAGTGGTTTTGGTGCCTAAACCTAATGTTCTTCGCCCCATAACGCTTACTTTTTGTGGCCTAAACTTAACTGTAATGTCCGAAATGACCAGCAGCTCTCATATCCAGCCACTGTGGCCAGTGTTACGTGACCAGCCGGAGGTCTCGTAGTTTTGATATCTTACGTTTTGGTCTTTATAAATTCATATCATACGGACCGTTGGATTATTTAAACATCTAGCTGTTACGGAGCAACATTTCCTTCATTTAGAGTTAATTTGTTTTCACCGAATAATGCTAGTCCAATATTCACTCTTTTTGAGTACAAGTACAAATACTTTGTTGTTACGCTGCAAGGGAGTGAAAACCAAAATGCAGTGAAGAGGCTGGCAGGCGGTTGAGTAAGTTGAGGATTTATTCCGCAAAAAAAACAAGGTCTCCAAAAAGCAATACAAAAAAATGCAAAGACACAGTCCAAAATCCCCAAAAAGCTAAAGTCAAAAACATCCAAAGAGAAAAAGGAAAACAAAATCCAGGAACACAAAACTGAGGGAAAAAAAATAACCTTAGGGAAGAGTCCAAATAAGGATGTCAAAAGAAACGGGGCAACAGTGATCCACACACCAACACACAGGACTATCTGACAAGAGACAAAGGGAACACAGAGGTACAAACGAGGAACAGATCACACACCAGGTGAATCACATCAGGGCGGGTAGTAAAACTAGAGACAAGACTGCACGCAAAACCAGACTATCAAAATAAAACAGGAAACAGAACATGCGGACACTCACAAGAGAACACAAGACAGAAACTACAACACAAGAACAGGGAGGAGACACGGAGCAGCAAATGCAGAAAAATAAGAAGGAACAAAACTGAAACCCTAACACTTTGTTACTGTACTCAAGAGGATTTTTCAGATATTTTTTCCGTCACTTTAGTATTTATTTTTGTAGAAACTTTTTACTTTCACTCCTTACGTTTTAACAGGAATGTCTGTACTTTCTACTCCATACATTTTACAAAAATTGCGCTTGGCTGTTGATTTGATATAGTGGCGATTGTTGAACGTCCTTGCTCACGTTGTTGATGTATTTTAGGTGCATTCTTTACATGCTACAGTTACACTGCATTAAATAATGTAATTAATAATGGGCAGAGGTGGGTAGTAACGAGTTACATTTACTCCGTTACATTTACTTGAGTAAGTTTTTGGAAAAATTGTACTGCTAGGAGTAGTTTTAAATCACTATACTTTTACTTGTACTTGAGTAGATTAGTGAAGAATAAACTGTACTCTTACTCCGCTACATCAGGCTACAAGGAGCTCGTTACTCGTTACTACGCTTCATTGTTTTTACCCCGGCGTACGTCTCATTTTAATGTTTTATTTTGACAGAGAGAGAGTCTTCCGCTGAAGGCTCTACCACGTGACTGGGCTTAACCAATCACACGTTGTTGTTCAGTCATGTGACCATACTCGCTTCAGCAGCGCGACAGGTTAGCTTTACAGTCGTAGCAAAGACGTCAGAAGCAAAACGTCGCCAAGGCAACGCAAACCTGGAGGACCCCCCCCCCCTCTCATAGTGAAAGCATGTTTACCTTTTAGGAAAAGTGCGAAACAGCAGCTACATTGTGCGGCGTCTTCAGTGTTGACCAAAACAAACGGACATGTGAGCGTTCAACAAGTCAACATCTAACCTGAGGAGACGTAGCGGTGGTTTTAGTTTCTGCTGTGGAGAGGTGGAGGTTTGTCTTTTAGGTTACATACAGTATGTTTTACACATGCAGTATCCATCCTAATTTGATGTGACAAGTCTCTCAAATAAGCTATTTTGTAATTAATAAATTAATTTTAATTAATTTTATTGATTGGATGGACTATAATTTGCCTGAATATGATTATTTTGTATTTTTGTCGGTCCGGTTGATGCTTGTGTTAAGAAATAAATCAGACGTTACTCAACAGTTACTCACTACTTGAGTAGTTTTTTCATCAAGTACTTTTTTACTCTTACTCAAGTAATTATTTGGATGACTACTTTTACTTTGACTTGAGTCATATTATTCTGAAGTAACAGTACTTTTACTTGAGTACAATTTTGGGCTACTCTACCCACCTCTGATAATGGGTTTACTGTTGCCCATGCCGATGTTAGTCAAGTTGCTGGATTATAATAAAGCATCAAAAGAGAGAAGTTGCCTCCGTCCGTGTGTCAACAGACACACCCGGAGCCAAGTTGGAAACCAGAATCAGCTTTAAATACAGTCCTCATCTAGTCCTCACTAACAAGTTTACAATTATTTCACTGGAGTTATTTTTTGTGCGACATCAATACCGAATTCAATCTTAATCGATGGGAATTTACAGTAGCCTACTGTACGTTGCACTTGACGCACTACTACAAGACGACAGATTCTGCGGCATTCATTAGCGGCAAATCATTGCGGCTTGAAGGCGCTAACGTTGGCACATAGTAGTGAGGACGGCAACATGATTGAAAATGAAGGAACGGAGATCACAGAGATTCGGCAGACAAGAAAAAGACATTCCCATCATCCTCGGCCTTATCTGTGAGAGATGTTTGAGATAGTAGACATCAAGAATGGCTCCTGGCCAATGTGCTGGGGAACTACTTAATTAATGTCTGTTTAGTAATTCATATTTTATCCTTTATTTTCTTTCCAGAAGCCATGTTTGAGCACAAACAAATAGATGTACATTCCTTTATATTTTAAAGGAAAGATTAAAAAAGACAAAGTGGATCTGAGAATTCTCACAGAATCACAACTTGGAGTCCCAGTCTCTGTCACAATAACCACATATGGGATGTTTTAGGCCTATTGGCAGCCATCCATTTAAAATGTAGGTAATGGCATATAAAGAGCCTTATTTCATGTCCACTGAACTTTCTCAGGTTTCACTCTAGTAACATGTGCGTGGTCCAGGTAGCTTTGCATGAAGAATGGTTGTCATTCACAAGGCTACTTTTACTTTTATACTTTAAGTAAATTATCAAGCCTGTACTTTGTTACTTTTACTTTTAAGTTAAATCAGTACTTCTACTTTTGCCGGAATATTTTTGACACTAGTATCTGGGAAGTGAGTACTTTTGCCATCTCTGCTCTCTTTTAGCTCTGTTTTGGTCAATACCAACTCCCGAAGTCCTGGGACAAATATCTGGCTCCACTATGTTCACCAGCCAGTTCCTAGCTGTGTCTGACTGACGTTCGGTGCTGAGCAGGAAGTGTACCTTTTAGCTTTTTAGAGCTGAAACCAGCTTCCTGCTGCGGCCACAGACATAATAAGAACAGTGAGACGGAACCAAAACAGTGAAATTGTGGCAGGGCAACTAAACAATGGATGAAACTCACTATGTAGAAAGAAAAACAAATCAATATATAAAGATTTTGACTGTACCTGCTTTAAGGATTCATTTTAATAGAAGTTAACCCACATTTTGTATTCCCATGGATCCGAAAGTTGTTCTATTTCCTGCTGCAAGAAAACATAATCAAACAGGGTCCTCTCGGGGCGAGCACTGCTTAAAAAGCAGCTGCTGTTATTAGAAAATGAAGAGGAAAAATAGTTAGGAAGGACAAAAGCAGCTGATTATGCTGCAGATCAGCAAGAATCCCTTCAAGTAATTAAAAAAACAACCACCGGTGAAGCTGCGCAGTGTTTGTGCCGCAAATGATATTTTCATCATCAGGTTTTCACATAATTGATTTTTTATTTTTTTTTTTATTTTCACCTGTCGCATTTACATTTTTTTAATAAATACCGATAAATTCACTAATTAAATACAAAATATGAATGCTAACAATGAGCGACATTATAATTGCTCTGTGTTCACTTTCTCTCGGTGTACAAAAGAACCTCAAGTACTTAATTTCATGCAAGGTTTACTTTTATCCTAAACAGAGACATACTCTTTGTGTGTTCTGATGAATTTGCTTTGGCCCTCCATTAAGAAAAATGTATTCTCTGTTGCTATGCAACATCCTTTTGTGTCTTTCCAGCATCCTTTTGTAGTCAGACACTTCATTTTGTCTTGGTGTAGACATTTGAAAGTGTTGAAGTTCATCCAACAC
Organism: Etheostoma spectabile; assembly: GCF_008692095.1. Lineage (NCBI taxonomy): Eukaryota > Metazoa > Chordata > Actinopteri > Perciformes > Percidae > Etheostoma > Etheostoma spectabile. The sequence goes on from NC_045736.1 coordinate 30,435,556, forward strand.
TGCTACTGTTGCATGTTATACTAATACTAATATAAAGCTGTTTTAGAAGGCTTGCACTTTTCTTTTTGCTCATTAGGTTTTTGGGCTCTTCAAAGGTCACATCGGGATTAATAGGTGCATATGTGCACAGCCCATAATGTTGAAATAATATTATAATAGTTGAAGGTATTTCATTCATTTTTGCATTACGAACACAGGATGATGTGTAAATGTACTTGAAATTCATTCAGCATTTGATAAAAGCAGCAGCCTGGTTCCAGACCTTTTGAATCACTACGCACATCTCACATCATGATTTGGGTGGATATTCAAATAGGTGTCCCCCCCCCCCCAACATAGCACAGGTCGTCAATGATGTGAAAAATGTGAAATACTGCTATAGCAACAGCTACCACAGCTTCAATGTCAACTAAAAGAATGTCATTGGTGGAAGAAATGCATCACTCACTAATGAGTGGTCAGGTCAACACAACACAAATAAAATACAGTTCTAAAGGTACTACTTCATAAACGTGTCTTTTTAAAGGTCTCATGGCATGGTGCTCTTTGGATGCGTTTATATTCGTAGACCTTGGTGGTCCCCTAATACTGTATCTGAAGTCTCTTTTATATAGACCTTAGTGGTCCCCTAATACTGTATCTGAAGTCTCTTTATATAGACCTTAGTGGTCCCCTAATACTGTATCTGAAGTCTCTTTATATAGACCTTAGTGGTCCCCTAATACTGTATCTGAAGTCTCTTTACCAAAGTTCAGCCTAGAGCCAGTCCTACAATAAGCTTTCCTTAGTATGTCCCATTTCTGAGTCTGTAGCTTTGGAGGAGGAGAGGGGGGGGGGGGGCTTAACCAACTGCCACTTTGCTCACTTGAAAGCCATGATGTCTCTCTCTCATGGGTGGGCCAAATTCTCTAGGCGGCCAAAGCAGAGAAAGGGGACGTAACCTTGCTCCTTATGACCTCATAAGGTGCAAGATTCCACATCGGCCCATCTGAGCTTTCATTTTCTCAAAGGCAGAGCAGGATACCCAGGGCTCGGTTTACACCTATCACCATTTCTAGCCACTGGGGGGCCATAGGGAGGCTGGGGGAACGCATGTTAAAAAAAAACATGTCATGGGACATTTTAATGTATCATAAAGCATTGAGAAAGTGTATTGTTGCCATGCTTACTTTCTGTCTAGAGGAGGGCTAGGTATTGTTCAAATTTTGATACCAATACCGTGCCTTTGATACCGGTTCCTAAACTACTTTTTTCAAAACCAACTTCATAAAATGAAAATACATTCCGGCACAAATCTATATATATATATTTTTTTCACCTCCCAGTAACAGAGCCCTGTCTCTGTGCGTACGAGTTTTTCCTGCTTGTTTCTACGGTGTGTCACATTAGACAGCCAATCACCTGCATTATAAGATCCTGGTAGAAGTATGCGGCACGCTTGTTGGCTTGCTGACGCTTTAGAGGCAATTCGGTCGGTGCCTAAAAAGTATTGAACTTGGTACCCAACCCTAGACGAGGGTGATATGCGCATTGATTTTAGGTGTTTGATTTTGAAAAACATGCATTGTCAAGGGAGGGTTAGGGTTAGGGTTATACAGGGAATACAATCCTATGCAAAGCTGGATTATTATGGACTGCATTCAGTGAGCATGTCTCATACCAACTGTCCTCTGCACGTGTCACCAAAATAATGAAGTTGCTTGTGTTTTATCTTGGCATCCTTGCATCATAAAACCTAATGCTCCTTTAGTCATGTGGGAGCCCAGCAGATTAGCATGGCAGTGCATTTTCCATCCTATGAATACACTGTGATACACAGTAGATTCCCCATTTGTACATGGTCATGCTGTGCACAGCTTAGTTGCATTGCATCATCTCATAAATTCTTTGTCCCGAGGTTCATATTTTTTTCAAAAGATGTTACTTCCTAACACTTTTTGGAGACACCCAACATGCCAAATGCCCCCAGTGCAGCTTTCAGAGAGAGCTGAATAGTGAAAGTGAAACCGTCTGATATTATGTTCTGAGATCTGTCAGCATCTGATGTCACTAAAGAAAGCTGGTGACATATTAATAATAGCTTCCCAGTGCCACACATTAGAACATCCTCAGAGCACAAGCAAGCACTGATTGAAAAGAAGAAGTATAATGACAGTTAATAACAAGAAGGAAAGCTGATTAAGTCATGGCCAGGATCCTTCTCTCTGCCTCTCTCCTCCTTTTCTCTCCCCCTTTCTCTTGCTTCTCCTCTCTCATTGAATCATTGTGTCACCATGAAAATTACCGCCTTGTCCTTTTGCCACCGCCATGATTAATTGCAGCAACATAAAGGTGTATATGGCCCAATGCATTGTTGTTATATTTTCAAATTTGAGATGTTGGTGGGGGGAGAGGGAGTGTTGGCACTGTGCAGCATGCAGGTGCTTTCAACACTGCCTTCAGTGGAAAAATGCAAAGCCCTTCTCATGCGATTCCAGCTTAATGTTACCACTGCCATGGCGTAGTGAATGGGCTACTGCTTGTTTCTGTGCTAATTCATTTCAGAATGAAGTAAGTGGTTTGTGTATGGTTTCATTGTCTGCACATAGTGGACTATGAAGTATTTGGGGATTCATAACAGAGGCGTGATTGATAATCACTTTATTCCGCGCAGTAACACTGTCTGTAAGAGAACAATACGACAGTATTGCCAGAAACACACCAAATCCCCTTTTACGCGAGAGAAAGCACTTTTTTTCCAAGTACTACTGCAGCTAAATGTATTACCTAAGAAGCCAGTGTGTTGATTGAAGACAAAATAGCTATTTTGTACGTTCTAATGCCTGCTTGCCAGTAAGATAAACAAATTATAATTTCCTAAGAGGATATGTTTGGAAATTTTAAGATTCAAATTCAGTGTTCCCGGCCATCATAAAGGACAAGAAATGCACAATGTTCTGCTTAATAAGCAGTTTACTTGATAGTACGACATGGAAAAAAGGAAAAAAAAGAACAAAATGTTCAACTCACAATGGATGTGGGATAATCACATGAAAGGCAACTCTTTAAAAGCTGTACACAACAAAAGTAATCATGTCACTTGGTGAAATGCTACCATTTATTGGAGACATGTAGCACAGTGAGAGACATCCTCTGTGGTATTCTGGCAGCTTTATAATCAATTGTGGAAAATGAATCAGTGTTTGCTCTCCCATTTGAACGGACTGAAAGTCGCGAGGCGTTCGCTGTTATCTCTGCCTGTCAAAAAGGGAAATGTGGGAAATGAGATTTTAGCAAATTAGTAGATCGCTTAAAGTAACACAGACCGAGTCAGCCGCGATGATAGATGTCCCTCTAATTACGCTTAGATGAAATGTGGATTGATTCATATTGAAATATTCGAAGATCAAGGTCCTGGTGACTTATTTTGTTTGGCCAAATGGCCTGTAGTCCAGCCCGAGGACATTTGCCACGCATCTCTCTTAATTCCCTCTTATTTGGCTGCTCTAACCATGTTTGGTATACATTTAGAAATACTGTCTAAGTAATGTCACAAGATGTCAAATCATGGCCTTGAAGAACTGCCTTCCACTCAGAGTGTTTATAAGTCACCACTTGTTAGCATTTAATTGAAAAGTGTCTTTACTGTGGCAGTTGGGAGCCTGATTATATTTAACTCACTTATAACAACGGTCTTTGCCAGAGCTCTACTAAAGCTGACATTCTGCTGATTGGCATTCGATTTCACATGTTTCCCTTGTGTCTTGCAACAGTTGCTGACTACATTGCTGGTGCATCAGTCACGAACAAGGCAAACAAATGTTCAATAAATCGAGGAAAGAAGTCTCACAATTGAGGATGACATTTGTAAAAAGATGTCTCGACAAAGAGGAAGAGTGGTCGCAAGTCACGATCAATGCAGACTGGAAGACGCTAAACAGGATGTTCACCAAACAACATTACAAACAACCACACAAATCTATGTGTGACTTTCTGCCTTTCCATATTCCTATACGATGTGTGATCTGCTTCAATGAAAAGGGGAAATGAAAAGGAAGCAGAACTTGAGCATAATGAGCGAAATGCCACGTCTCTCCCTGCAGCTACATATCTGTTATCCCATTCATTCACGTCTTTGATGAAACATTAATTGATTCCCTTTCTTATACCTCAAGCAGACAGGTGCCGAAGAAAGATACTTAGTCATGGTCGGATCACATGAATAGGTAAACTGATGATATTTTGCTGGAGGTAACCCCTCAATGAAGGTATTAGTTTTGACTCTTTCAGAGCACACGCAACACCGGGCTCTCTGTGCACTATGTTAAGCCATGTGGATGTTTAATCATTACTTCTTTTATGCATATCAATGAACTTCACTGGTAATGTTTATAGAAACAAAACAGTCATCCAGGGTTACGGAATTAATTCCCTGTTATACCAGTCTATAGCCAACACAGGTGTTATTGTGTACCCACACAATGTTGTCCAACAAAAGCTGCAGAACAGGTGCATGGATCGTTTTAATCCACGCTGCTCACCCTCCACCTGCTGGGATAATTAATGAGGTGTTTTAATACACAGTGAAAAAGCTTCTTCTCTTTGCAAGTTATCAAGTCGCTACTGGAGTTAGCAACAGATGCAGAGGGGTCATTTCGGAGCTAAGGTTGATGTTTTCTACATCCCATTCCGCTATTGGATTTTAAGCGCTGGCTCTACAGAGCACATCAGGTGAATGCAGATGGGTATCGAACACTTCCACATGATAACATTCAACACAGGGCTAATTCGTGGAACCTTATTCGTGAATTAGCCTTATGTGCTATAATGGGCTACAGTCGATACACTTGAGTTCATTTACACATTGAGGTTCTCAGTCTTTTTTCAGCTAAGGACGGAGAATATACTGGGTACCCCCTCATGTATGTCCCTTGGAATAGTTTGACGTACCCTATTTTTTACACATCTATAGTCTTAGACTTGTGAAAGAACAACACACGAGAAATGGCTAATATATGTTATCCATGTTTTAAAACAAATTTTCAGATCATTAGATTAGCAGATTTGCTAGATCTATAAACAATATATAGAATTAAATTAGTACAAATGGAAATATTATTCATTGAACTATGCATATTTTTCTATCATGGAAGAGGGCCACGGACTTTAAGGATAACTCATTTACAAAAAACCAAGAGGTCCAAGTGGATGCCATTGACGTAGAAAATAAATGCCACATATGAAGAACTGTCATGTTTTTATGGACAGGACATAATGTATGACCTTGTGTTTATTATCTTACCGATGGGCGGGTTTCTAGAGAAGGGAAAGCGTATAAGAATACCTGACACAACCTGCACCTTACCAGCCACTTAGCTAATTTGAAATGAACAGAGAGTAATAACTTATCTGTTGTGTGTGTGTTTGTGTGTATGTGTGTTGGAGGGGCTGTTTACATTTACATAAAATATTGTAGGTGTGCACTAATTAAAAACTAAGGTTGTACTTCTATTAGTCATTAGTCATCATTCAAGAACAGATTTCACTGATGTGAGATTTTAGAAGGCCTATTGTCCACTTCATGTATTTCTCCTCTAATGAAACCTTTTAATTGAACCTAATTAAAATCTATTAATGATTAAGGATGGGTGTGCGTCAACCTCTACAGTCCCAGCCCAAAATGAACCAACTTACTTAGAGAAACACTTAGTTTGAACTTAGCTCTGAACTAAAAACGTAGTGCAGGTAGATGGGGCCATAGAGCAACTCAAAGTAAGGTAGGAGCAGCAGATTGTTTGGAGAACAAGTCAAAGTTTGTTTAGGTTTTATTATTTTTATTCCATGGTACTGACTATAACCGGTACTGCAGAACGCCTTTGAGCAAGGGCACTTTGCCCAGTGTAGATGTGTACCAGCCTGCGCTGATGGCAGGCATTAGAAACTTTTTAAAGTTGGCTATAAATACTATGATACAACCCAGCCGCTCAACACAGCTTGTTATATAATGATGTGGCATCTGTCTTATACAACATAACCTCAGCAGCAAGGGAGCCCACAGACAGCCCCCATTCATCAGGGTTTTAAAACGTATTGCTAAAATAAAGGTTACATTGAATGAAATGTAGAACACTTAACAATTATTAACCTGTAACATATTACGTATGTAAATAATGTAAGTGTCCTTATACAGAATACTTTAATAAGTTGGTGAGTTGTATATGTGGTATGAATTGAACTTGAAAATGTTATGGAAGTGTGGAGGAAAAAATATGTATGATGTCATCATAGACTGTATAAAATATGGATGTAGTTTCTGAACTTGAAGAGACCAAAATAGTTTATTTCTGCTGTAAAGTTAGCCATTTTAACATGGGTGTCTATGGGGATTAACTCCCTTTTGGAACCAGCCCCAGGTGGCCACTGGAGGAACTGCAGTTTTTGCACCTTAAAGGTCCTATGACATGGTGCTTTATGGATGATTTTATATAGACTTAAGTGGTTCCTTAATACTGTATCTGAAGTCTCTTTCCCAAAATTCAGCCTGAATTACAGCCACTACAGACACTCCCACAATGAGCTTTCTCTAGGACATGCCATTTATGTGGAGGTGGGGGTGTGGGGGGGTGGGGGTGTGGTCTTGACCAACTGCCATTCTTTGCTTGTTTGAAAGGCATGATGTCTCTCTCTTTCTCATGGGTGGGCCAAATTCTCTGG
>NC_045736.1:30442258-30469226 GCF_008692095.1 Etheostoma spectabile
CAAAGCAGAGAAAGGGGAGGTAACCTTTCCCCTTATGATGTCATGAGGGGAAGATTCCAGATTGGCCCATATGAGCTTTTATATTTCACATACAGCAGGATACTAAGGGCTTGCTTTACACATATCACCATGTCTAGCCACTGGGGGACCATAGACAGGCTGGGGGAACTCATATTAATGTAAAAAAAAAAACTTAAAGTGAAATTTTCATGCCATGGAACCTTTAAGCTTCATTTTTGAGCACCATAACTTGCCGCTTGATTGTCACTTTAAATGTAATTTTTCATTATATTGTAGTCCAAAGCTAGAAATAGAAAGTGGCATTGCTGAATCTCTGTTATTTTTCACATCACATATAAAAAAATCAGTCAGTCCACTACTGTGCTTCTTCAGTCTATAAATTTGCGTAAGTATGCTTGGCCATTCATCGTGTTTCAGTCAGGCTGTAGTGAAGTGTTTGTCACGTATGTTCATACCGCTATAAAGATGAAAACATATATCTATCGCACTACAGATGAACATTGATATCTATATTTACATGAAAGATACAACTGATGAGTATCCCCACAACAATTTGTCAAGAAATATGCATACATACATGGTGCTGCCATATATTAGGTTTTGACCTAGTCTTGTGGTTCTTTGGAAATCATTTATTGTCTCACTCTCAGCAGGAGCAGCTGCCCTAACAGGTGGTGTGTGTGTGTGTGTGTGTGTGTGTGTGTGTGTGTGTGTGTGTACATTAGTGGGAACTAGTACTACATTTGTGGGAACTGGGAATACAGCATACTTGTTGGGTCTGGAGAGCTTTGTGGGTCCAAAATGCGGGGCCCCGCAACTTTGAGGGGCAGTTTAATGGTTAAGACTTGGTTTTAGGAGTAAAGTTAGAATTAGGTGATGGTTAGGTTGAGGGTAAGGGTTAAGGTTAGGCATTTAGTTGTGATGGTTAACATTAGGGTAAGGGGCTGGGGAATGCATTATGTTGATGATGGGTCCCCACAAAGAGAGTGAGATATGTGTGTGTGTGTGTGTGTGTGTGTGTGTGTGTGTGTGTGTGTGTGTGTGTGTGTGGGTATTGAAGTTGAAATGATGTTTGTATCTTATACACAGTAAATTGTAGCAATTGTAAGTATGGAAATCAAATTATATTAAAGGGTAGTGTCTAATGGAGTTATATTTTTTATTTCTGTTATATCTCCAAAAGTAAAAGCGATAAAAACATACATACACAAATACTTATATACATGGCAAAATGCATGTTACTCCTGACTGGATGCATTTTTCTTTATTCCACCACCTTTATTGTTTATAGTCATGGTAGTGTGAACTGTGCCAACATACCAGCATTGCCTTAATTAAAAGTAGCTTTCTTTTTTTTTTAAACCGTGTCTTTGACAACTTTGTATTTGAAAGCCTCATTATTCGAAAAATGTTGCATATACATATTTTTTGATTTTGAGTAGGGCAAATGTTAGGGCACTATTAGTGCAAATTGGATCTAAATCCAAGCAAAGGATTAAACATTACACAAGTGATTTTATTCTGCACTATTTGGTCTGGGTGAATCAATATGTTTATCTGTTTTAGCACTTTTTACGGCATAAAATATCTTTTGCTTCGGCCATCCATTTCATGAAGGGGTTTTATCAATATCATGAAAAAAACATTGTGTTTTGTTCTCCCTCAGGTTGGGGTATCTGAAAAACTAAAGCCTGTTTGAGGATTTTTGTCTGCAAAAACTGTATCCACCCTACCTTTGAAATCCAAATCTGCCCCTGGCTTCAACCAACAAAAAAACTTCAAACAATACACAAAAGCTTAAAACAATATAGTTAAATGCACCTTTTACAATAATGACTTTCTGATCGGGCCAATTGAATTGAAATGGCCAAATGTCCCCAAAAGAGCTGCAAATAAAATTTTCTTTCTTACAGTAATTCAGCCTATCTTTCTGATATGTGAACACCCCAGCAGTGTCGATGCAATCTCATTTCAACGCTAATATCTGGAAGTTATGTGCTGAAATGGAAGCATGAGACCCCCTGGCTATGTTAATGAAATGGTGACGGAACTACTGTAGATTAGTATTGTAGAAAAAAAATGTGTACTGTAAAAGATGTCACACAAGAGACAAAACATTACCGAGCATTTTTGTGTCTTTCAGCTCATTGGTTTGGTTTACACCTTTGGGGCCCTGTCTTGCACCCAAGCCCAGTGCAAGTGTCTTTGTTATTTTATGACCGTCCAGCACCCACATCGTTTTAAAATACACCTGGGTTCACATTTGGGCCCATTGTTGCATGCTGGTCTTACAGGGAGATGTGTTCAGGGGGCGCTATCTTGATGCAACAGGAAGTGATCGTGGCACAGATCAATAAAAACCTGGTCTAAAGTCAATACCGCAGCCTTTCATTGTTGTTTTAAGGCTTAAGCACAGCTTGCTCACACTATGCTTGTTACATACACACATGCAAAAGATTACATTTAAAAATATTACGGTGCAAATCCGCCATCATAATAGCAATGCGCCAAGGTACAAAACGTGCCTGGCTTTTAAAAGGAATGGGAGATGACACTCTGATTGGTTAATTGCATGTTACACCCAAAGCACACCTATTAATTAACAAAGACAGGAGATGGTGAAGGTGTAAGTGGTAATCCAGTCCGGGGAAGCTGCACAGAGTGGTGATGGAACACAGAATCTGTGACGGAACGAAAAAACAAAGTTAGTCAAATAGCAAGGCTTAGTAGAGCAACGAACACTAAGTGACTGGCCTAGTTACCACTTGGGAGTATGTAACAAACTGGCGCTGAGAGGTGGTCAGCCCGGGTTTTAATACTGTGGTGGTGGTGGCGAGAAGCAGCTGTGCAGGTAGACGGATAATGGAGATGAGCTGCAGCTGTGCTGGCAGACCGTTCCCTCCAAGACGCCCTCGTGTGGTGGACAGATGACACAACACAGACTCACTGGGGAAAGGGAGGAATGGCATACAAAAAGGCAGCAGAACCACAACAATGCGCCCGACGCACGGACCCTTTTTACCGCCGTCAAACTAGCAAAAGTGGATTTGGACACGCCCTGAACGCACATGCCGTGCTGAAGCGCTTTGATCGTTAAAATAGGTTTTTGGTTCACTTTGACTGCTTTCATCATCCCCATTTCCCACTGCAGAAGGCAGCTGTTTTTATCTGAAAAAGTTCCGTTAAACTTCGCTGTACACTACTCACCAAAACACAGACGGACAAAGTTAGCGACCAGCTAGTGAACATAGCAAATAATTTAGCATCTGAAGAGTCAGATGTTTTCCCTTAGAAGTTGATGGAGACTAAAACAGAGCTAAAAGTAGAGTGACTTACTCTACATTCACCAGTTGGCCAGAAACAGCACTTCAAATCAATACAAATTGGTATTTCTTCCTGCTGGATGTAAAAAGGTTGTTACTCACACTTTATCATAATCAACTTTATCATCAATGCTGTGCATTCTTTGTTCTTTTCTGCTAGATTTCAGTGGAAAATATGATATGTCTTGACATCTCTTGTCCTCTCTTTTTTTCTCCTCTGTGTCTCCTTCTCACTCTATTTCCATACTCCTTGACTTAGGTGTACTTCAAGCGTGATGGCGAGCTGATAGAGGTGATCTCCTACACTCAATCCTCCAGCGAGCAGGGTGGCGTCTCAGCGGGGGTAAGAGGAGCCAGGCCGCTCATCAGCAGGGACTTGGATGACACTAAACTGCAGCGTTCCCTCTCCCTTCTGGACCCCGAAGGGCGGGCGCCGCCGCCCCGTCCGTACACAGAGAGCACCCAGCGTGTCCACACTCAAGGCCAGCAGGCTAACGAACCAAGCCCTGCCACGGAGGTCATCCCAGAGACAGTGGTGAGCCGGGAATTCCCCCGCTGGGTGCACAGCACAGACCCTCTCTACTACTTCAGCCACACTCACATCCCACAGAGTGACGGCTCTGTGGTGGTGCAGGCCCGACTCACCTGGACCCTCAACCCTCAGCTGGATAACGATGCCCTGTTCAGCTGCGAAGTCAAGCACCCAGCACTGTCCATGCCCATGCAGACAGAGATCACTCTAGGTGAGCAGGACGCAGACTAACTTATTGTTTTTGCATTGTTATTCCCCCCCCTCCACACACACTTCTCATTTCTTCTCACTTTTAATCTCCTGCTTTCTCCTTGTATCCCCTTTCGTACTTGCAAACCGACTGGGCCCCCTTATGTGTCCCTTGCAAATATACTCCAAACAACACTGATTTTCATTTGATGCCACTTAATTGCGTTACAGCTGAGCAGATTGCGAGTTTAGCGGCGAATGCAAAACTCCAAGTGATTGACAGAGCAATTCATTGAGCGGTCTGTTGCTAGATTGAGTTAACTCAGTACTGTTATTGAAAAAGTCGACCTGAATTAGAGAATTTAAACACGCTGACCAATGTTGTGTCATTGGCAAGGCGGTCGCCGAGATGCTGCCCTTCTTCGAACTTCAATGAGCACCTCCCTTAAGCTCTTCGGTCTCACATTTTCCACTTTCATCACTTTATTTCAAGGAGAGCAGCGAAGGAGAAAGGAGAGGAAAAGCTGCGGGATCATTTGTTTGTTCATCTGCAAACTATGAAAGCAGAAGACCCTGCATTCTCGAAACCGGAGTCATACTTTAAGCAAAAAACTTGGCGTTAAGTTTTAATAGTGTGTGATCCGAGACAGACACGCACACATTCTCATTTTTTTTGTAATCTAAAAACAAAGATGGCTTCCAGCGCATCCAATTAACACTTCAAAGGCAATACGTTGGCCTTGGTTCTCCTGGAGACAAGCCACACAATCCTCACATGATAAACTGAGACATTATCTTCCGTGAGATGCTTGCAATAGTTGAAGGCAGAAACAGAATCTGAATGAGGAGACTGCGGCTGGCACATATTTGCTCGCTGCATTGTGCCACGCTGTCAGTATTTTATCTCTCATCACCATGTAATTAAATGTATCCCTCTTACTTATGCTGGTGAGCAGCTGTGGTCACTCTGAGTGAATGTGTAGAAACTGTCATTATTACCCAGAAGTAGAACTCTTAAATAGATTTTCAAAATGGCATTTACAGATTTCCCGTAAGCAAGGCACGCCACTGCTTTCTCTAGCCATAAATGTGGTCCGTTGTTGTAAAGAAAGATATGGGATACATAATCCAAAACATAATCCATACATTTGAGTGATTGAGTTGGAGTCAATTATACACGGTAAAACATGCTCACCTTGTTTGTACCAAGTAGCAGTTAGATGTTTTGGAAATTAATGAAACGCATTGTATGCCACTCCTTGGATCTGAATCTGGATGATTGAATAATGTTGTTGCAGCAGATTGAAGTATCCATCTGTCCAGCTTTCTTTGAATTGTTCACTCCCATATTGTTGCTTGAGAAGAAAAAAATTAGATTTTCGATTCATTTTAGTTTTTCTCTTTTTGTGAGCCAAGAACATTTCCGCCAAAATTCCATACACATATCTGGGTAAATAGGGTGAATCTACAGGGTCTCAATTAGTGAGGAAGGGACACTCCTTTCTGTTCTGCATTTTGGATCGGTTTTCAGCTCAGACTGACAAGTGTGCATTTTAGATGCTAGAATCTAGTGGAGAACATTTTAAAGGTGCTCTAATCAATCTCACATGTGTTTTAGGCAACAACATTTGTTGTCACATACAGCAAACATCTCCCCACTATCTCCTAGCTGCCTGTCCCCAGAACACACTGTAAAAACATCTCCTCACTATCTGCTAGCTGCCTGTCCCTAGAACACACTGTAAAAAACATCTCCTCACTATCTGCTAGCTGCCTGTCCTAAGAACACACTGTAAAAACATCTCCTCACTATCTGCTAGCTGCCTGTCCCCTGAACACACTGTAAAAAAACATCTCCTCACTATCTGCTAGCTGCCTGTTCCAAGAACACACTGTAAAAAAAATCTCCTCACTATCTGCTAGCTGCCTGTCCCCTGATCACACTATAAAAAACATCTCCTCACTATCTGCTAGCTGCCTGTCCCCAGAACACACTGTAAAAAACATCCCCTCACTATCTCCTAGCTGTGAACAAAGAAGCACATAAGGGAGGGGGAGGGGACAGGATGAGGGTGGGGGGCAAACTAGTCTGATTTTGTTTGAAAATATAACATAATATAACATTGCTTAGAGCGCCTTTAAAGGACAAGGCTGGCATGAAATATTTTATATACTCGTTTTATATACTCGACAGATGCAATGAAAAGATCAAACTCCCACTCTGCATGTGACACTCAGCCCAAAGCCCTTTGGTTCCTACTGAGGACATAAATATGTAAAAACAGTTGACACATAAAGTAGATACTTTCATTTTTAAGAAAGGTTTGGTATTTTACCAAGTCAGCTGGATGCTTGAGTTTAAAAGCAAACATTATTCATTGAAAAATAAAATTGTGCATTTGTCTGGGACTATTTTTTGCTGTGAAAAAAAACCCCTTCTGGCACTAGTGAGAATTTGTCGGCAGAACGTGGTATGTTAACTTGACGCACCTTACGGTTTGTTACAAAGAACCACCCAAGAAGTCTATTTGGAAAAGTACCGGTGTGGCGCTTTCACAAAAATATCTGGCAGGTAATTAGAATGTCTAGATGTCTCTCAAACTTGCCGAAACCAGTTGGGGAAAAAAGAAAAAAATCTTTTCTGTTTAGAAAAGCCTTCAGTGGTGTTCTTTGCTCTTCTTTCAATAAATAAATTATCCCGCTAGGATATGACTCAACCCAGTCTCACTGCAGTTTGTGAACTAGTCACGTCAATGGTCATGGCCATTTAATCGATAGAATCGTGTACAATGACAAGCACGTAGGTGTTTATTAAATTAATGTATTTAGATGGGAAGCATGTGTCGTGGTCACAGCACAACTATGATAGTGAGTATTGTTAAATGTAGAAAATCTGCGTAGGGAGGTTGGTTGGGGTGGTGGATGGGTCAAACAACAAAGAACTTTGACCACGGAGACCACGGGTCGTGTCCCAGCATGTGGCATGTTGTTTCCCCGTTCTTCTTTTCCTAAACCCAACCGGTGCGTCACCCAGAGACTGGGGATTGTGTTATGGCATTGCATGTGCCATGTCCTTTCACCCTTCTCCTTTCCCTGCATGTGGCGTGTAGTTTCTCCATCGTTCTTCTCTGAAATCGATGCTTCCCATTACGTAGTGACCAGCACGAATACATTACGAAAAAATAACGTGACAATTTCACAAACTGCGATGAGACCATGTTGTATGACTAGCCCATACCAGACGTCCATTACCTTCCGCTGTTTTGTGTTGGGATTTTAAAGTCATGTGGAATTCTGAGGACTGTGCTCCTGCTCCTCGGGTCTCTGCAGGGTAAATCCAGACAGCTAGCTAGACTATCTGTCCAATTTGGTTTATACTATAACATTTTTTTATACTGTAACAACGTTTGAATTTACACATTCCACCTTGCCGAGGCTATTTTGCAGAGCCAACGTGGCTCCGCTCGGTGCTTGCGCCAACCATGACAGTTGTGATTGGTTTAAAGAAATGCCAATAAACCAGAACATAGACCCATATTTTTGCAATGCAAGAATATGACATGACTGATATTAATGCAGTGTGCTACGCTGATGTCTTTAGGAACCATCATTGCCTCTCCAGGACGTCACACACTCAAACCACGCCAGTAGCACCTCACTATATTTTTGCATAATGCGTATACAAACCCTTTATCTTTCTACTGTTTTATATATGTATATAGTTGCTCTCGAGACATCACATCCCGCCTCTCTTTTTTTTCTGCACTTCTTACATTTTATATTTTGTGTTGACACTCTAAAGGGGTTTCTTAAATCTCGTTGCACAGGCACTGCACTTGTGTATAATGACAATAAAGGCATTCTATTCTACAAGATGCTGATTGGCCGGGCTGTTGTCTCGGACACAAACAGTTGAGGCCTGACAAGATAGATTTCCGTGTGACCTTGTGCTCCCGCAAATTAAAGTGCATGTTGCATTGACTCAAAAAAGTGATAAAGCACAATTTCAAGTCTCAAGTTCAAGTTTACAGAGCAATGAAATACAATATGCCTTTTGCACTCTCTCAGCACCAGTCAATAGTAAGAGTTATAAATAACATTTAAAACTTTAAAAATATTTAAAATAACCCAGCACAGAAGACATAATGAGTAAGTGACTAAATTCAGACCACAGCCCTCCTTCCTGCTGTGCCATGATTCAGTAACCTTATTACCTGGGGGGTAAAAGCTATCCCTAAAATGTGATGGGATGCTCTGCAAACGTCTCCCTGATGGAAGGCGGGAGAAAAGATTGTGTGCATAATACCTAGTGCCTTCATTCTGCCCATTGCAACAATGTGACTCGATGTGTTTTGAATAGTTCTACACACTACTTGTTAGTATATTCAAGATATTGTTGTTTTGTTTTTTCATGACATGTCATGATCTTAGGTAAAATATCAAACATTCCTAGCCTTATCCTTTAAACCACTTCATCTTTTTTTGAACAGAGTAGAGGACCTGGCAGCTAAAAAAGCGGTTTGGCCCTTATTTAAACACCAATTGTCGCAATTGGTATTGTCACTTTTTTTCAAATGGGAATATCTCATTCCAGAAATTCATCTTTTAAAGTGTAATAACTGTCGGAGATACATCCCCAGTGGATTGAAATATGATAGACGATTACAAGCAAGATAGAGACAGCGGCATCAGTTGAAGGTATAATGGCACGAGCTGTCTTCTCCAGGCAAGGTATTGCAGGAAAGATCTCTTTTCCTCTCTCACATGTTGATGATAAAACAGATGACACACACTGAGGGAAATGGGCCCTGTGCAACTCTTGCTAAATGTCAGAGGTGATACTATTTTTGACAAGGCTTTCTCTTTGCTGTGTTTGAAGGCATTAACTTATCATTACCTTTGTTCTTTTAAAGAGACGGAAGGCGCATCTACAGAAAAGAGAACAGAAAATGTGCGTTTGTTGATTTTAATTGGAGCACACTTGAAATTCAAAGCATTCACGTGCCTGCTTTGGGCTTGATCCATCATGGAATGCAATAGTAAAAAAAAAAGTAAAACGGTTGTAATTCAGGTCGCAGGTTATATCCAGTGGAAATTTGATTTGGCTTTTTAACTCCAAATGAACGTGACTGTGTAAAACAGCTCACCAAAAATCATTCCCATCACTTACATACCCTATTCATTTATATTATGGAGCCATAACTGGATAATTGCACTCTGTATCTATCTTAGTGTATAAACACACACACACACACACACACACACACTCACACACTCTCTCTCTCTCTTGGTTCTCTCAGGTGTGTTTGGTCAGGAAATGAAAAGGATGTATTTGCAGTGCCCATAAGTACTAAATCTTTCAGAGATTTGATATTGCCACATGAGATGGAGGGACAGTCTGACAATTGACCAATGTTGTATTGCACTTCATGAATATTCATGAGTGGCTCCGTGCTCGCCATACAAACTGACTTAAAACTGGCGCCGGGCCTTGGCACTCTGAAAAAGTGCTACACCTCTATAAGATCACGCGACTGGCTCATTCTGCACGCCCGGATTGTATTCATGAACATAGTGCAACTTAATAATTAAAATAGGTTCTCTGCTTTGGATATAGATGAGGTAAGGTGTTTATTATTCAACATGGTTAGACAAGTTGTGGTATTCTCATTTCGTACACTGTACAGCAATGAGATGGGATTCAGGTTTCCACACATCTCCCAGTCATTGCTTTGCCAGCCGTGATAATCAAAGAGCAGATGCTCAGTTTCAGGAAGACGTCTGTGATCTTTGTGTGTGTCTGTGTGTGTATTTTGGGCCATTGAGTGTGTATGCGTCTACAATGTGCGTGGTTATTTGTATGTAAATGTCTGTGTGGGTAAATGTGTGTGTCTCTTTGTCTGTTTGCCCATGCGAATATGGATTCATTATGTGTGCCTAGTATGTTGTTTGTGTCTGTCTTCACCTGCAGCTCAGATCAACATTCATCTATCTTTGTCATCTCCCTGCTTTGGGTCAGCTAGTTTATCCGTGAAAGACATTACATAGTGCCGGATTTGTCACAATAGAGCGATTCACCAGTCAGTCAGGCCTTTTAAATTTGGTCGCATGCCTCTCCAGCTTCTCTTTTTTTAACGGAAGCAGTCACCCAGCTAATGCGACAGGTTCCCTTCAACTGTTTAAGTCTGTTGTGCAGCTGTGCAGACCTGTTGACACCTCGGCTTGCTATTAAAGTGCACCTGATGCATGTTTTTCTAGAGGGTAATTTTATTCTGACTTGCCCCTGAAGTGATAACTGTTCCGTCTTGCATGCTGAAGAAGTTGGGTCTTAGGTGATAGTGGCTTATTTTCCCTCTGAGGCCCTCACCCTCAGAGAGAGGCTGTTTTATGTCCATCACACTGCGTGCTGCAATCATCAAAGTTGGTGACGTAGGATGCCAACTGTCACTGTTGGAGCAAATCCCAGAAATCAGCCATCATCTTCTCCGGCCATATGCCTCGCAAGCTCTGTGCGACGCCAGCCATGACACCAGTATTTAAAAATACCCTTCCGTTAGTATGTGGGCGGTGGAAAGATGCCAGGCCAAAACTAGCCAGTAAAATGCTATCCATCGTCAGCGTGAGATACAACACCTAGCCAGGTCAAACTGCCGTGTCAAACAAAAAACTACTGATTCCAAGATTTCTTCTTAGACTGTGCACCAGATTGGACTGGATTTCTGGAAAAATGGGCCATTTTGTGCAGAATAAAGGGTTGTCTATGGGTAATATATCTTTCCATAATTTGAATATTGTTTTTTTCTATTGCATGCAATTCAAATACATTTGCTTCCGTTTTATAAAAGGATCCCGAGTCGTTATATACACAGCATAGGCAATGCCCCAAGCTGAACACTATTTGCAGATATGACAGCACAACTCCTAATCCATTAGTCTGCTCCAGGCTTGTAGTCAATGGCTGCCCAAGAAAAGGCCGTGCTTCATTAGCCACAGTGGACACTTTGTTGCCAGATTAATAGCCAAATACTAAGGTCATTTGTCTGTTTATTTATGTTTCCTTTAGTTTAACTCATCAATACAAAACAAAAACCCAGTGTGATTTATTTATGGAGTTTGAATCAAATTAATGTATGAACTCCTGGGGTGGACAGGCGGTATTGATAGGATGCCCCTAGCTTTTGAGTCTCATTCCATTTGTTGCTCAGTTCGTTTGTCTAACATATGGAACTGCACAATGTGTGCAGCCGTAATCTTTAGCGCTATTGTTAATCATCTCAAATCGTGCAGAACCTGCTCATGCGGGCCTGGTGCTGTCTGTGCAGTTTAGCTGTAATGAAATGACTTACCTTTTTATAACATTATGCAAATCATTTATTTTATCTTGACACTGCATACACAGGACAATCACTGGCCCCTCACAATTTCAGAATATTAGAATCCGCCTGCTCCTTCTCCTGCTCGCGCCCCATTGTTTTAGATGGTCCAAATGAAAGGCATCTGGGGGCTGCTGTCCACATCAAGACAAGGGAATTAGCTCTGTGAGTGTCCCTTATCTCACTGCCTCCACACTCCACCCGGTGAACTCCCATTCTCCTCTAGTAATGAGTAGCTACCCAATTTAGTTCTTTTCTCTCCAAGGGGGGAATAAATCCAGCACAGTCCTTCAGATGAAAGAACCTGCAGGTCCCTCGCCTCCCGCCCCGTGACCTTAATTGACAGGAAATTGTATTTGTCTCGCTCCCTCTGTGACAAAACAGGTGTCCGGCAGGATTTGCTCCCCATGCACGGTACGATGACCTCTGTCTCTGTCTTTCTTCTCTTTCCAGCTGCTCCTAAGGGTCCTAAACTCGCTATGTCCCCCACTAGAGCAAAGGTAGGGGACACGGTGCGCATCACTGTGCAAGGATTCCAGGTAGGATCACCTGGGGTAAGTGCATGGGGCTTTAAAAAAAATGAATGGTCAAATTGACACTTGTCTACCGTATATGTGTTAGTAATGCCTGTTAAATGTTCACACTGTCTTGTGTGGCTGTTGGACATGGACATATTTTTGCCTCAGTCTTTTCAAGTATGCATACAAAATAAGAAATTTTGATTCACAACCATGTACGGGCTATACAAATAGTAAAAATTACATCAGGGAGCTAAAATCTCAGCTGAGACGAAGAAACTAAAGGTGAAACATTTGTCTTTGAATGACTAGGACTATCCGATGTCCATGTCTATCAGTCTTAGCCAATGCTATGTTAGTCCCTGTCACTTTTTGCTGCTTTCAGACTTCCTGCTCTATAATCCCAAAGAAAGAGCTAAAGGTTCCAACAAAGAGATTGTTTTGTGTCACTGTCATCCCCCTGCCAAAGACCCATGTCCCCAGTGTGAATGGCCTGTGGACGGTCCTGATCTCTTTGACAGGAATGACACATTGAAGCCAGGCAGCTGTAGTCAGTCAGGTGGAGAGGATCGGGCTAATCCTCATATAGGACCTGCTAATGGCCCACAGCACAAATTGCCTTTGTTACTTCTCAACCATTGCTTCAGGAATCTCTAGGAATCCTAAGTCAGATTTGTTGCGTGATATTATTTCACTCTTCTGAGACATTTCCATGCAAAATGAATGTTCTGTATTGGCTCTGGTTCAGTGCAGCAAGCTATTGAATGTGGACAGATTTGAACACGTGTTTGTGTCTGCCCAAGGACCTCTGGATTCTTTTAAAGTTTTTCTTTGAGAAGTGTTAAGATTGGTTATTAAAAACAGGCTTGACTGTGGCATACAGCCAGTGAGGCCCTTGGGCAGCATAGACATCAGATGCATGCTGTCTGATCAGAAAGCAAATTTCCCTTATCCTTCTGGAACTAGGCTTTAGGGTTTCACAAGTAGATAAGATTGTGTGTCAAGACTTGATAATTTTGCCTCCTGCCTTTCTGATAAAATAAAACCCCAGTTTTTGCACTGGTTTCTTGTTTTAGGAATATATTATGGATGATCATCCTACAGCGTGTTATTTTGACTTCTTATGTATAAAGTAGCACATTGAAGGTTTCAGGAGCACAGTGCACAGAAGTTTTTTTCATTTGGACTCTATGCTCGTGGGGTTATGTGACAGGAAGGTTTCAATTTAAGTGTTTGTTTTTTCATCGTAATGTGACCTTTTCCCAAGAGCCGGGCTCAATCAACTCACTGATTTAACCTCTGTCATTACTTAAACAGACCTTGAATAACTGTTTTATTACCATGTATTTTCAAAGGTTAGCCAATTCACAACTACTTCAGTAGGTCACTTTAAGCTGTCAACGGCACTTTTCCAAGCATGATTAGAGCAGTTTATCAGAACTCTAAAGTGTTTTTGTTTTTTGGGCATGTAACAATATCATTTGAACTTGGGTGCATGCAAAGGAAATCCACCAACATCTGTTGCTTCAGGGTAGGATTTCTAAAAATGTGCACTTCTTGAGTCAATGGAGAGGGATATTGACATGTCATAGTAAGAGGTCTTTTAGTGCTTGAAAGATCACAGACAAAGGGCAAAATAAAGTCTGGACTGAAATTCATTTTAAGCTGTTTTCTCATGCACTCTTAAATGAAACAAACATATATACAGTTATACAAGCTAGACTTTCTATTTTATTCCCTTCACTTCTGTTTATGTGTTAAAAAACTTAGCTCTTAACTTCATGCACCTCTAATATCAAGCTGTGCTTGAGCAGAGTGAACGTCAATGAACTCAGTAAACTTTTCCAATAGAGTTGGTTACTAAGCATTTACTTAGTGGCACATGAAGGACCTTGATTCTAAAACTACTTCATTCACTGTGTTGCTAACAAAGGGTGAGGACACATCGTTTATTTCTTAAAACATCACTGAGATCAGACCTTAAATCGCTGAAATTACTAATTTCTTTAGAAATGGATATGTCATTTTGCATTGCCATATGTCAAGTACTTCTGACGTCCCAATGAGATTATATGTCTATTGGTGTAAGGCTTTACATCAATAGACATGCACTGAAAGCCTGGTCTGCTGAAATGTGTCTAAGGGGCATTTATTCCAAGAGTGAATCAATAAATCAAATGAATGGAAGAGAATTTATATTGTGTCTCTGTATACTACACGTGTTTGGGGACACTTGTTTACCCATCCACTAGGGGACCTCAGTGGCATAACACATTCACTAGTCTATATCCACAACATTCAACCTCTGGGATTGCTATGTTCGTTGTATGTCCTTTTTTTTCCGTCCGAATGTCCATCAACTTCTACATACTTTGTGTTGGAATTTTAAACTCTGGTGGATTTCTGAGGACTATGGTTACCTGGTCCTCAGATCTCTGCAGGGTAAATCCAGACAGCTAGTAAGACTATCTGTCCAATCTGAGTTTTCTGTTGCATAACTAACAAAACTTTTGAACGTGCACATTTTCCACCAAAATAAGTTCCTTCCCAAGGTTATTTTACAGCGGCACTGTGATGCTTAGCACCGCCCATGACAATTGTGATTGGTTCAAAGACATGCCAATAAACCAAAGCGTGTTTTTCTCCTATCCCGGATGCAAAATTACAAATACTACTATGGCCACGCCAAGACCAGCCCTTGAATCACTACTATAGGCCAGGCGTCCATGCTTATGCAAGCGAACCCCATTTGTTCAGGTCCTATGCCCTGACCAATCCGCTATCCCAACCTTAACCACTCAAGGAGAAATGCCTAACCCCAACCAATCAAGCTGCTTTGTAAGGAGGGTCTTGGCGTGACCATAGTGGAATGGTGCATGAGCTCTTACTGTGTCTTCTTATCATCTATTGACATGTTATCCCACTGATGTGAATGAAATAATGCTTCATGGAGGGTTCTTTTTTTTAAAGGTCCCATGACAAGAAATGTTCACTTGAGGTTTTTTAACATTGGTATTATTATAGTCCCCCCCCCCCCCCCCCCCCCCGTCTGCCTATGGTCCCCCCAGTGGCTAGAAATTGTGATAGGTGTAAACCGAGCCCTGGGTATCCTGCTCTGCCTTTGAGAACATGAAAGCTCAGATGGGTCAAATCTTGCACCTTATGACATCATAAGGAGCAAGGTTACCTCCCCTTTCTCTGCTTTGCCCGCCCAGAGAATTTGGCCCGCCCATGAGAGAGAGACATTGTGGCTTTTAAAGGAGCAATGTGGCAGTTGGTAAAGGCCCCACCCCCAGCCTCCACCTTCCAAAGAGCACCATGTCATGGGACTTTTAAATAGGAAATAAGGAGGCAGTTCTCTGGGGGGTTAAAAATTGTGAGGAGAATTTTTTTTTTATTATTAATGCATGTTGTTAACTTGCCGTTGCATTAGGAGGAAAATTGGAGCTTGTATTATTCATGTATCCTTTGCTGTTAATCTTTTGGCTGAGCCTCACAGACTTTCTTTGCACCACCCTTTCACACACCCCCTCTTCCCTCTCTTTCCTTCTATCTGTTTTTTTCTTTTCCTTTCTCTTTTTGTTTTCTCTCATCCCATGTGGGTGCTGGGTGTCGATAGAATGAGGTGTTCCCCGAGCCCCTGTTCACCTGGACCCGAGTAGGGGGCCGCCTGTTAGATGGCAGCACTGAGCGAGATGGGAAGGAGCTGATTCTGGAGAGAGTGCCAGCCGAGCTCAACGGCTCCATGTATCGCTGCACGGCCCAGAATCCTTTGGGCTCCACGGATACGCACACTCGCCTCATAGTCTTTGGTACGTACGCTCAATTCGGCAACATGCCCTGGTCCCATTCTGGAGTGGCTACTACACTAGCAGTGAAATTGAAATCCCATTTAAGTTTGATTAATTATGTAGAAGACGATGAATATGAAACATTTTTTTTTTCCTTTCTGTAACGGTACAACTTGGGTGCACAAGAATTATCTAGAACACTTAGACAATTACACAGTTGAATGTCACAGAAAATTACATAATTCTACAAAACTTATTTTATGTATCTACAGTATCTTTGAAAAATACTTATGAGATTTATGTGACCGCTTTTAGGTATGAATCATTAATGCAGCTAAGTGGGTGATTAATAAGAGATTGTATTCGTAATTGGCGCGACAACACATTCTTTTTTAGGCAGCACTTAGCGACGATAACTATTCTCCAGCAAGGGATTTAGTCACTATTCCATCAATGGCATGTTTAGAACTGCTAGCACTTAAACACCATGATGAAATCGAAGCACCTTTTCTTCTGACAGTGTCCCGTAGTTCAATGGCTACACCAAAGAAACATGTTCATCAGAACCTGGAAGTAGTCCATTTACTGGTGTTGATGTGGGAGCTGGATTGCTTACAGGCTGTATTGTGTCTGTGTGTCTAACTCCTCTGGATCTGTTTACTCTGGACACTCTTGGAGGAACTGGGATCTGCCTTTCTGAGCCTCATCGGAAAGCTCTATTGACACACGGGAGTTGTATTCAAATAAGTTCTTCTATAGCTAAACGGGTTTTTGGCTTCTTTACCCATTTTCAGACGTAAATATGATGGCAATTTGACATGTTGAACCCAATGTTTTGAATATGTTTTGCCTACAACACTTTTCAGTAAAAGTCCCAATGTCACACACGAGTTCAGTCTGATTTTAAAGACTTTACATTGACAGAAAGGCAACAACACACACCGTTTTTAAATATGCAGACATTATTTGAATAAATCATGAGGCATCAGATATCTCAATTCTATCTAAGGAATTATGATGTTAAAGTATATTTGGGTGTGTGCACGAGTGAAAAGCATGGGCTAGCCTCCCTCACATTCACAATGATCAATACATTATATTAGATTACATGTCATTTAGCTGACACTTTTATTCAAAGCAAAGGTACAAACTGCAGACAGCAAGAAGTAGGTGCACGTGCATAACCCAAAATAAAAAGAGCCATATGAAAGTGCAACTGTATTTATTTTATTTTTTTTGTCATCCAAGATGAAGTCAGAAGAGAAGTGTTTTTAACCTGCGGCTGAAGATTCGTAGGCTTTTGGCCATCCTGATGTCAATAGGGAGATCATTCCACCATTTAGGAGCCAGGACAGCATTATCATTAATTAAATCTTCAACTACAAAATAATTTTTAAAATCCGTCATTGATGCAGGCCCTAAGGGAACTGTGAACACTTCCTTGATTATTTTCCCCCATTGTCCCTCAGCAGTGCTACCAGGCTAATCCCTTCAGCATACCAGATGCTAAATGGCATTCAAGCAATGCAGCTCTACCAATAATAGATCTGGGAAGTTGGATAAGCCACAAAACAGTTAACTAACAGAGACCTTTATATGAAAGCCCAGAAAACCTTTTCTATATATACATATATAGATAACGGTAGCAATGTTACAAATTCCTTGGCTAAAAAGGACGTTTCACACTTGTACTATACTGAAGTTAAGACAAGTATGAGAAACAGGAGAAATAGTTTTATTAAATGTGGAAATGTGTGTGGCGCGCACACGCATTCACTTCAGCCCTGAAGTGCCCTATTAACGTAAATCAGGTCGACACCATTTTCGTACTTCATCGAGCCTGAAACAAAGAACATTGTATCCATCATGTTTTTTTGTTTTTTTTTAATCCTCCGCCCGAAACACTCCTGTGAACAGGGTTTAAAGTACGTCACAAATGTACAAATTACTAGGCGGGCCTAATAAGAACACACTTTAAGGGGAAAGTGCCACTTTAGGGAGGCGTTACCTTGGGAGGCGTTTTGCTAGGAAGAGCACTAATGTCTATTTAACACCCTGATGCACCCTCAGGTGTCATCGGCTACGTGCCTAGTATGGCCCATCTGTCTGTCTTCTCCTTGTAGATTGCTTCCACTCACGCTTAGGGGAAGTAAATGGTGATTAAGTGACCTTGGCACCGTCCCTCGTGGCCTTGATATGAGACACTTCTTTCTCAGCCGGGGGCAAAGAGGTAGAAGTATTTGGGGGCTCTTGCTCGCTTGGCAAAGTGTTCAATATAAATCATCAGGAATAATAGACTATAATGACGGCGTGGTATAGAGACTCTCCACTGACGACAGCAGCACTCACGTCTTGATGATGTACATCTTTAGCCACCCTCAGTTATAATACCCTCTGAGATTACTGCATAGTGAGTCAGCACTGGGGGCCGGGCAGTGACACACACACAGGCAGACAACCAAATTGCACACACATGCAGAAACCCAGATATGTGTGCTTATGCAAATTTGCAGGGGCAAGCAAACACCACCATGCATATGCAGAGTGCACACACTAATTTCTCTGAGCTTCTCAGAGGAGTTTCTATGTAAATGTGGTTGCAGTGGGACCGGAATAGTTTCACACCAGTCTGCTGTATTATATGTAGCTTCCATGTGCTCATGTGCAAAGTCAGAAAATAGCTCACACAAGTGGATTTACACTGTACCAAATTTAACGTAACATTTACAGTAACTTACTGGAAACAATTGCCCAGCAAGTTACTGTGAATTCTTTTTACAGTAAAGGTACCCTACTTCTATTTACATTATTTATGTATTCATTGTAAAATACAAAACCATTAAACACAACAAAAGATAGAAAAGTAAAAATACAGTAGTTTACTTTACCATTTACAGTACTATAGTGGCTATTTTGTGATTTTTTTTTTTTTTTTTTTACAGTAATGCTTTGACTAATGTGATTTCAACTGTAATACTTATCACTACTGTGATTTTGTCATGTCGACAAGCTTGGAATGTAAACTTTACAACATTCTATTGTAAAAATCATCATGTTACTGTGAAATGTAAAGGAAATTGCAGTGTAGGCGTCTTGCTAATACTCTGCAAGCCCTCCCGCTTCTTCTTTTGCAATTACGTTATCCCTCTGAGAACTTTGAAAATATACTGTCAGAGTGTAGTAGGCAGGGTAGACGTTGGAGCTGCTTATTAAAGGTGGAGTCAATTTCTCCAAACATCTTTCCCAGACTGTCTGGCCACAGTTGTATTTGCCCGGTCTCACTGCTGCTATAAGTGTCCTGGTTGTTCTGGTGCAGCGCTCTGTGTTCCCACTTCCATTAGCTGGCCCTGTGTTCCTCACTGGGGATGTGCCATTTTGAAATGTGTTTCAGGAGTTCAGCTTCATTAGAAAGCCACAACCTCTGTCAGAGATGACTATTTTTTTTCCCTTCTTGTTCTCTGTCTTTCTCCCTCTCATGCTCTTTATCCTCTGATTAATTCCCCCCCCCCCTTCATTCGCTGAGTAACTCAGTCTCACGGCTACATTTTTTGATCTTTTCTTCTTTCCAACAGAAAATCCAAGCATGATGAAAAACACACAGAATCAGAACAGTAAGTATTTCAGCCACAGAAAATGATGGCTTTCAGTGTGTGATTCATTATACATCTCATGAGCCCTGCTGTATCGCTTGACTGTCATATTTTTCAGAGACGCCGTATGTAATATGAGAACAAAATGTGACACTGCAGTCTTTTGTTTTACTCAGAAACTATGTGCAGAAAAGGGACACTGATCGGAGAAGCAAATTCTTTGGCAGGCTGTGGTTTCAACATTCAAAGTATTGACAGGTGGATGTTTCTCATTCTGTCCCGAATGCATTTTCTCTGATAGACTGCGCGAGAGTGATTGAGTCAGGATTAATCTTCGGCGATGTTCAGTAGCAGCAGGCAGCAAGCCTCTTCCAATGACTAACCGAGCCTGTCACTTTTGGCTGAGTGTGAGATTATTGGTGTTTCATGTGTGCGGTGGTGGCTCATTTGTGGCTCCTGAGATTATCATATGTAAAGATGAGGGATTGTCAGGAGAAGCCGCAGGGCTGTGACAACAACCTTTCCATCTCTCCCGTTTTTCTGCCACTCCCTCCCTCTTTCTACTTTCACGTCTCTGCTTGTCTTTCCTCTCGTTCATGCTCACTTTCTGTCTCCCATTGGCAATATCTCTTCCCGTTTCATCCATGTCTGCTTGCTTTTTCCCCTTTTTCACCACCCTTATTTCCTCTCTTTTCCCTCACTCATTTTATCTATCTCCCTTCAATCAATCATCAATTATATTTCCTACTTTTCCTCTTCAGCACAGATCACAATCTCACAATTCTCTCAATTTTGACGCAGGCACAAAGGCCTTATGGTCAGTACAGTTTATTCTGTAGTGTAAAAAAAGATCCAATTCTGGCTAAAGGGCCAAATACTGGAGTCCCAAAGACTGTAATCAAAGTGTAGTAATAATAATAATAATAATAATTAAGATACAGGAATAGACTCTTTACCAGCTCATGTAGTTTGTATAAACAATACTTGATAAATGGGATTATATAGTCAGTCCACATAGGTATGCATTTATTGGTGATTAGTGAAATAATTCTGGCTGTTATTCTGTAAAATACATCAGGGATGTGAACTAAATGTAGATTGTAACTTCTGTGCCATTAGGCAAGAATCAGTAAAACACCTGTACGGTAATAGTTTTTGAGATGTTGTTGATGAACAAAAAAATGATAATTTTATGGTGTATAGTCCCTTGCGCGTGTGTGTGATGTCCATGTTTGTGGCATTGAGTGTGAACAGCTTCCCAAAGCAGATGGCAAGGGGGCCTGTCTTTAAGCCGAACCGCCATAGTCAGACGAGATGACATCATGTGTCTCTCGTCCTCCCCCCCCCCTTCAGTCTCCCTGTCTCGCTTCCTTTTGCTCTTTGTTTTCCTCTGTCTCTCGCTCTCTCCCTTGCTTTCTCTCTTTTCGCCATCTTCCCCCCGTCTCTGCCATTCATATCTTAGGGATGCAAATCTGTATATGCAAATGCTTAGGAAGGTGTGTCACAGCAAGGACAGAATCAGGTCAGGACGGACGCGCAGACATGCCTTGCATGCAAGTCAAATTGGTGTACAACATGGCCCCAAGAGGTCACCACACAAGTGTCTGATCAGCTTAATGGCTGAATACCCAACTCCTGCAAAGGACCACCGCTGTCAGTCAATGAGCAGACGAGGAAGCCATGCTTCCCATGAGGTGTTATATTCATTCATCTTTGTCAGAATCCCACTCTCCCCGACAACTTGTCAAGCCGCACTGTATGGCAATGAATTGAATTCCAGACGTGTGAAATTGAGGACAAAAATCTGCCATGTTTTCTGCCGCCTTGAACTGAACTTGTCAGCCCGGGCTGGTGGAAGTATCAACAGTTTGGGGTCGTCGCGTCATTCAAGCCAATGCATCATATCGGCTGAGAGGCGGTTCCACAATCAGAAAGAGAAATTCATTACACGTAACAAAGCCTCAGCTTATGATCTTGGTATTCATTGACTCAAAAATGACAATAACATAAAAGCCATGACCAAGTAATCTGCATTTTAATTTTTTTGGCAGGCATGCTACATCTGTCATTTTCCATAGCGCCATGCAGAATTGTAATTCAGATCCTCTTTTAGATGAGAGGTCAGATCAGAGACAGGAACCAGACTGGTAGGAGTGTAAACAGATGTGTTGTAGCCGCAGTCATACATATCAAGTAGGTTCGGAAAAGCAGAGAATTTGACTCTAATTCATATCGTCATATGCAAAAAGAAAGTGTTGTTTTTCAGCTGGCATTTGCGGTCCAGCACAACTGAGGTAGAGTAATCCTTTATTAAAAAAGAGCACGTTGCCTCTGAAATCAGTCCCAGTTCAGATTCAGGTTGGCAGAAAATGCACCGAGTTCTGAGCCAAAAACTGAAGGCAAACAGATGGCTGGGCGACTTGCATCTATGATTGTGGATTGGAAGGGGACCTCAGATGATGATCTTATGGTTGGATGAGCCCATTACAGAATGAGATGAAGTACTTATTGAGAAGATCCAGTTGATATTATCTCATGTTGTATGATTTGAGTGGAAATGCTGTGTTGAAATGTCAGAATGTAACTTTCTGTCGCGATTTACTTATTAGGGAGTCATTCAATTCAGTTCAATTTTATTTATATAGCGCCAAATCACAACAACAGTTATCTCACAGCGCTTTTCATAAAAGAACAGGTCTAGACAGTACTCTGTGATGATATTTACAGAAACCCAACAGTTCCCACCAAGAGCAAGCACTAGGCGACAGAGGCAAGGAAAAATTTCCTTTTAAGAGGCAGAAACCTCGAGCAGAACCATGGCTCCGGGTGGAGGGGCACCTGCCTCGACCGGTTGGGGGTGAGAGAAAGAGACAGACAGAGACAGAGAAAAAGAGAGAAAGAGAGAGAGAGAGAGAGAGAGAGAGAGAGAGACAGAGAGAGAGAGACTCCACAGCTCCAGAGCCCGAAACACCTGCAGGAAGCGATAGGGGGAGAAGGGAAAGGGGCGAGAGAGCACAAAAGGGAAAGGGAAGAAGTTGAGTTAGTAACATTAATTGGATGAGGTTGCATACAGTCATCACCTTGATAGTTAAATGTAAGCAATCCTGACAAACATATGATTCAGTTTGTTTAACCTCCAGACTCACTAGACCTAACGTGTGGAGGGATTGCAGGGTCATACCTAAAGAAATAAATGAAAAAAAGCTATAGTGCGTAGTTTCTTTCGCGTACATGAGTAATTCTAAGTATAGACAACACCACTGTTGTAGCATCCACATAACACAAGCCTTCCATAATTGCCCCCCCCCCCCTCCACACAAGGAGGACACGGAGGATTAAAATAACATGATGGACTCTTCACAAGAGGTAATTATCTTCACTCAAGTTTCTGTTCGTGAATGTCGCCAGACGCCACAGTCTTCTGAACATAGTCTTACTGAAAAATCCAGAGAGAGTTGTGTGGAGCTGCTAGTCTTTATTATCTTTGTAGCAACTCATTTGGCAATGGCTTGAATGTAACAGACCTTCATTAACATAAACATGTAAGGCATTAAAGCTTTAAATGCTTTACTCTTTTATTTATGCTTTTGTATTTACACTTTTGTAATTTTATGTATACTTTTGTACTTGTATTCATACTTATTTACTCTTATTTATCCATAGCATAAATGGCTGTTGGATACAAAATGTCTGTTATCAAAAGTCAGGGGGCAAGTTAAAGCTCATGTCTCGTGAGTCTGGATGATGACATATTATCTGAGGTGATTCTAGCCACAACCCCCGTGGTCACGCTCACATTGTGATTAGGATTGTTGGTGTAGCCACAATGTCGGCACAATCTGAACAAATTACAATGTCAACAAAGCCACACCCAGAGTCAGACACAACTTTCCTCCCACAGCAGCTCCAGTTCCACTGTCCTCTCTGTAGCGTGCCCATGGGGGAGCTACAGAAAACAATAACAGCAAAGAGCTGCTGATGGAGCTGCTGATCTAGCCTCTATAATCTAGTATCCCCTGCTGTGGGCCTTAGAACTACAAGTCCGAAGAAGAAGAAAAAAATAGGGATTCCACTCCTAATGGCTCCATTTTATCTGAGGAATCCTCAAATATGGGGAAAGAAAAAGTATCTTTGTGTTAGTCTAAACTGCAAAAAAAGGCCATGTGGGATTTTTTGGGGATGGTAGCCCTACACTCAGCCTTTGTCCTTATCTGATTGAGGATCGGAGCATAGAGCGTTTTGTATGCTGTACAGTTTGAAAGTCCCTCAAGGCTGTTGTGATGTTGGGCTACATAATTAAAATGGACTTAGATAGACACATATGCACACATATATACATAAGAATAAAAATCACTCACAGAAATGTAATGACCATGATAATGTGAGATACTATGGTAGACTGTGTGTTATGAGTGCAAAAGTGAACAGTGCAGTAGATGATTAAATATTAACTATAACTATAAATAATAAACTATAAACTATAAACATAATAACCTATAAACTGACTGACTAAATAAGAATAAGAGCACTATGTAACAGGGAATAAGATGTAAAATGTAGATGTTATGACCACAATCCAGATTATGTATGACCGTGTATCATTAGTGTGTACTTCAAAGAACCAAATGGAGATGATTTTCCAATAATGAATGTATTTTAGACAAAGACAGGTTGGTATAAGTGTCCTCTCGGGGTTTCACTGTCATCAAGTCACCACAACTCTAGTCCAAGAAACAAATGTGACTTCAAGTGACGGTGACAAGTTGAGATCAATCACATTGACAGCTGCTGTTGAATTTAAGTACGAGAGCACTCTAGGTTGTCTATTTATGGCATATACTTTTTAATAAATAACTTTCAAATGTATTATTATGTATCAAAGTGTCTTATCTGTCCAATTTAAGCACTGGTTTTACTAAAATACCATACAGCTTATTCAAGAGTAAGCAAATGTGTTAAAATTATTAATAAAATAAAACATTCCAGGTTACTTCAGTAACATTTATTGCATTTTGAACAGGCTTTAGGTATCATACAAAATTGAGAATTAAAGCTGTAGTGTGCAACTATTTTATATGAATGAAAACCTATTACGTTCAAGCCATTGCCAAATGAGTGGATGCAAAGCTGATTAACCCTTGTGTTGTTGTCCCGTCAAAATTGAAAATCAACACTTTGTTGAACTTTTTCTTTCGTTTTTGTCCCTTTTTTCAACACTGTTGAAGCTTTTTTTTTTAATGTTTGTCACTTTTTTGACTGTTAACACCACGTAACACTAACTTAGTAACTTCAGTTTCGCAGTTCTTTTTGGAATGTATGGTCAATAAACTTCATTTATAGGAAAGTATACCTAATGTTTGAGTTAGAAAAGCAGAAATTAGGAATTATTTAGACCAAAATTAAAGGAATGCATGTTGATGGATAACCCCAGACTGGTTTTTATCAACTTTTACTAAATGCTATTGCAAAACCACTTCATTTTTTTTTTTTTTTCAAATGCTATAAAATTGAATAAGACACCCCAAAATGAATGAAAGTAGAGATTTGCACTTGCCAAAGAGCATTGTGTGGAATTAATCATGTTATTTGGGGTAATTACAATTGAGTAGTAGAAAGTAGTGGAAAACGGGTCAATCTGACCCAAGGACAACAGGAGGGTTAAGACTATCGGCTCCACACCACTCTCTCTGGATTTCTCACTTTGACTATGTGGACTATGCGCCTTTCACTTTCAACTTTGGAAATGAAGAGGACATCAAAATTGCAACCTAATAACCTCTTCTGAATGAAGAGTCCATCATTTTGACTTGTTGATTTGATGGGTTAACGCTCATGGGGGCGATAGAAACTACGCACTATAACTTTAATGCATTAAAACACTGTTTAAGAAATATGATTTTTCCGATTGATGAGTAGAAGACTGTTTTACTGACTGTTTCTTTGGTGTTTGTAGATGGAGCCTCCCGCGTTGACGTGCTCGGACTAACGTGGATGGCACTTGTCCTCACAGTGACAGTGGAACTGACGTGAAACCTCTCATGCAACACACTCACACACATACTTGCCCTTCTTAGACAAACTTCCACACACGCACACACACACACACACACACACACACACACACACACTCTCACACACATTTTCCACAAACCCTGCAAGCCTTTTCCAGTCATCAACAGGCCCTCCATGCGTCAGTCGATCAGGAAACAGTGCCATCACAGGATGGCGCTCCACTGTGTTTTGTAATAAAATATTAACCAAGATAATGATATCAAAAGAACAACGTGATGAACATGATAATAACCACCTCCTATATAGCCCTGCCCAGTTACACCTTCTTCTTTTTTTGTTTCTTGTCCCACGTCTGCCTGTTGATCAATAAAACCAGTTGATTTGAAATGGAAACAGAAAAGAGGCATTTGGATTTTATTTTGTTAAGTCAAAATGTCATTGGTGTTGACTGAAAGTTGAAAAGTGGAACTGGCTTAGGATGCGCCACCATATGAACCAGTCCAATCTGTTACATGTCCTGGGATGCACCTGAAAACACGCTGATAAACCACAGAGGAACAAACACAGATGCTTCAAGAGAACATTCTTTTTTTATTAATATACAAGTATTGCTTTTTTTCCTGATGGCTTGGAATGTACAAGTGGATTTAAACGCATTGAGAAACTAGAAGAAAAACAAATCTCCTTTTTGAGTGTATTTTGTGTACATCAGTGTAAATATTGACAATAATTAAAGAGGTTATATGGGTTATGGCGAGGGATGGTTGCTGATATAGTTGGAGCTTACACTTCTCCACCTTTGTTTGTACTTCATTCAACACTGTTCTCAGTGATAATTCTTGGCTGAAAGGACAAAAGCATTAACAGCCTTTTGGTTTCTCATTTGGGCTTTTTATATCTCTATGGCAGGTCTCCGAGGACAGAGTAAAAAAAAAAAAAGAAAATCAACATATGTCTGCTGTTTTGGGGTTGTGGTGCATGTGACATTTGAAGATTATTTCTCCTTTTTGGTGTGTTGCAATTGACGGCACTGCAACTCATTGTCACTGGCCTGTAATCCAGTTATTCACTTGTGACATATTATCTTGCATTGTGTACAATACGTAACTCTTACCCAGACATCTACTAGTAGGATCATTTTAGCCGCCATTCCAGGGAGGTGCTCACTTGAGGCAGCGTGTGTAAACAGGGTTGTTGCATTTGTTTCCTTTCACCTGTATTAAAATGGAGAGATAATAACACTTGCAAGCCTTGACTTTACTTGTAACAATGTGCTGGTATTAGATGGGCAGGTGATATAGAGTATCTAATATTGCTCACTCCTGCATAAAGTGGCTAGAATGAGTTTACACACCCATGCTAAAGTTGATTAAAAAGAAGAATAACAAATTGAATGCCTTAATTTAAAAACAATTAGGAAAAAAAAAAACTTTAAAGGACACCAAATTGCTTTGTGAATGAAAACTGTATTGTAAAAAAAACAAATGTTCTTCCTTAAAACACAGGGAGCAAAAGTATACAAACACCTATGTTAAATTCTCATAGAGGCAAGCCCATTTTTATTTTTAAAGGCCAGTTATGTTATGGATCCAGGATACTATGCATCCTGATAAAGTTCC
>NC_045736.1:30469236-30469368 GCF_008692095.1 Etheostoma spectabile
GGAATTAAAATAACCCCATATCATCACATACTCTTCACCATACCTAGAGATAGGCATGGTGTTATATCTGTTAGCTTAATACCTGGCTTGATTTGCATTGAGAGGTGATCTTATGGAAAGTTCCCCATGCCT
>NC_045736.1:30469378-30469932 GCF_008692095.1 Etheostoma spectabile
ATGGTGAAGGGTATGTGATGATGTGGGATCATTTTAATTCTAAAGGTTGCTGTTCTAAGAAGCTTTTTAAAATCTCAATGACGTCGTGCACATTAAACGGCCAGAGATGCTGGTTAACGGCAAGCTCTGAGTCACTTCCTCTGTTCTCTCGAGGCATTGACAACACACCTGACAGGTTAGGCTCTCCCTGTCAATACACGTGCTAGAAAGAGGTTTGTCAATGTTTTAAAGACAACGCTGAACTATTCACTCTGACTTTCAGGCTCTGCTTCGGATGTCATCAAGTGGGATCTCTGGTTGTAATCAGTCCTTCACTGACCAATCAGCAGTCATTAGCAGAATGCTAGCATGTTATGGGCAACAACGACTCAACCTGTAAGAACTCGAAAGGACATGACTACTTGTTTGTTCAACTTTCGACCTATAATCCATGTTGAACTTGCAAAACTAAAATCAAATCTGGGATTTCTCAACAACAATCAGGCAAAAGAGACACATTTTGCCGTCTAGCTACAGAGTCCAATTTGTTTTGCACTCGCTTGCGATCACCCCCC
>NC_045736.1:30469942-30481933 GCF_008692095.1 Etheostoma spectabile
CCCCCCCCCAGTTGAACTCTGGTGGAACTGCAACCAAATTCAGTACAATAGGTCTAAATAGGGAGGCCTTCTGTTGGGCATGGGAACCTTCTTGTAAAATAATTCTAGTCAAAAGACAACAGAGGGCCCAACAGGACTTTTAAAGAATATTCAGACATTGTCAACAATTTACAGTTTGTACTCTCTCAAACACAGCGCCTTAATGCAGACTAATCGTGCATTTTTTGGACTTCACAATAATTGCAATTTAAGCCATTCTAAGGACACAACGTGTAGTAAGGGATTAAGGGTTTGAACCAGGTGAGAGGTAACATTTTTAAAGCTTAGTCGAATAGAAAGACCTACCCGTTTGGGATATTGGCTCACCTTGACAAAGTACAATCCATATTCCTTCTAGAGATGAGAGCTGCATAGCACAAACAGTATTAACAGTCATGTGCGCCTTGCATTATTCCAGTGAGAAAAGCAAAAGTTCACACATCCTTGTCCACCCACTGTATAGCATTATTATTTTTTCATTCACTTGGCATTCAAGGGAGAAAAAACAGCTCCATTACTATTCCTTCTTAACGTCTGTTAGAGAATGTGCAAATTGTCTTTATGTAATCATCCTACCAATAGAAAAGTACATCATGACACACTGTGTGTACGTGCAAATGTGTGTTTTACAAATGTCTGCATATACATTACATGTATATATACATGTAATGTATATGTATATATACATGTATATATATACATATATATCAAAATTAGTTCAATATATCCAATACATCAAAATTAGTTCAAAGCTGTCCTGGACCAACAATAAATGTGATCCTTTTAAATACTTACATATTCTGTTCCCCAGAAAGAGAGACTCCCTATCTTAGCCATGTATACGTAGCATATGATTGTTCCCTTCAGTCGTAATTTTCCTTAATCATAGGGACATCCATGTGAAAAGAAGAGCAAGCTTTTGCGTGCACATTTTATTCACATGAGAAATTGTTCTGTTTGCCAAATATCCGTCAATGCTGTTTAGGCTTATTTATTCATTTAGCGTTAGGTTTATAGGGATAAAGTTTGAGCCACCTCAGCTTCTTATAAATATTTTAGTTCCTTAAAAATTGATGATTGAAAAATCTATTACAAAAGTATAAGCTTTATTTGTGACTACCCCACCCCCCTCTTTACTGATCTCCTTAGCTATAAGAGAAAACAGGAAACACCTGCTGAAAAAATGTCTTTTGGGCCTTCTGTTCTTGTTCAGTCACATGTTGCACACCAATCATGGATGGCACAGGCAAGAAGAGGGGAAGTGCCACACTACAATGCACATGGCTGACTTTCCTGTTGTTTTTTTCTCAGCGGTGTTCTAGTTCACCTGAGCTGGGAGCAATGGTGAGGATAAGAAGAAGCCTCTTTGGCCCGTCTGTGAATTATTCAGTAGTCAACCATGAATCGGGTTTCCTTTATGTCGTCTGCCGGCTTGGCTATCGGATGACCAAACAGAGCCCGTGTCAGCTTGGACACCTGACACACCCTGTGTATGCCTCCCCATGTGATGCACCTTCGAAACGCTCCACAGAGTGCTGCTAAAAAACAACAACACTGTACTGTTGCCGACTGCAGATTCCCTTAACTGTGTTGTATCGGCAACACAAATGACAGTCTGACAGCTCCGACTGAGAGACATGACAGAGATGTATGTTCAGTGTAGTGTATGGAAATGAATGACACTGTCAGGTTTCTCTGTGGACACTCTTTCCATCTGTTATCTGTATTATTTACAGTGCTGTGGTTATAATTCCAAGCGACTGCCATTTTGTTTTCCGACGGCAATCTTCAGCTTATCTTTAGAGGGAGTCATTTTAGCATCTGCACTGGCACCGAAAAGGACCTTTGATCTGTGGCATGGCTGTGCAAACAGATGTATCCTGGTTATTAAGTACTTGATAAATGTCACCTATCATAACTCCCCACCCCTTATTCAAACCGTGTGTACCTCCTGCAGCTCCAGTCGTTTGTTTGAGCAAGTTAAGGAGCGTGATCTATCATATTTTAACAGACATTTTCACAAATTGGCATAATAAAGAATGACCTGAACCACTCCTGTTTTAACAAAAAGCAAAATATGTAACATAACAACTTAGCAAAAACAAAGAGATAGTTTGGGGTAAAGCTTGGGTGAGTCAGCAAATTGCATAACCAAATATTGATCTATGAGGGATTTACATAGTCTGTGTATGGTTATTGAATCTGACTTGCCACAGGTGACCAGCGTGACTAAGTGCCCCGCCTCTACAGTGCCAGGGATGCAAATAGTACCTTCAGACATATCATTTTACACGTGATCCTTTGGGCAAAGAGGCACAGTCATCAGATCACAGCAGCTCCTTCACAATGAAAACCAGACAGCATGCTACCGTCAACTGAGACGCATTGGCAATAACATTCAATAGGATCAGTCAACCAATCGTCCCCACCGTCACTGCCACAGCTATGCCCATTGCTAATCTTTTAGGAGTCCAGTTCGACATGCAGCTGGTGTTGAAACTGAGTCTCTCTGTGGCTGCCGTGCTGCTGGTTTCATGGGCCTACAGGTTCTACAGCTCCAGGGATGCAAAGAAAATCCAGCGCTGCGTCAACGACAACAAAGAGCCAGAAAATGCAACCT
Organism: Etheostoma spectabile; assembly: GCF_008692095.1. NCBI lineage: Eukaryota > Metazoa > Chordata > Actinopteri > Perciformes > Percidae > Etheostoma > Etheostoma spectabile. Next base: position 30,472,602 of record NC_045736.1, read on the forward strand.
GTCAAAATTGCAAGATGACGCTACGATGTCAAAGCCCACCAACACATGACAGCAAAGAAGGGGGCAAGCGACCCGGACCCTCAGCTACTGATGACCTGACATCGGACAGCACCAAGGAAACGCCAGCTGAATGTCCATGCAGAGCTGAAAAAAGTGAGGGTGCATTTAGCATGCTGTATAGTGACCAGGATATCAGCATAAAAGGACATATATTCACTCATCAGCAGCAAGCAGAGGTTTCCACCAGTAATATTTCATTTGGATCTGCTTTGAACCTTCCTCATCGAGCTGAGAGTGGGATGGCCAGTGCAACGGGGCGCCGCTCCCCTTGCTTTTTGCAGAAGCTGGAGGGCAGCATGGGTGTGGGCAGGGAGTTAAGGCAAGACTCGGAGCACCAGGGGGCCTACTCTAGCTTCCTCTCCAAGGCAGAAATCAAAGTGGAAGATGCCAACATAGTGCTCGAGGGCTCAGGAGAGCAGATTGTGCGTGGAAAGATATATGATTACTATGTTGAGTCTTCCTCTCATTCTATTACAGATTCAAACTCTGTGCAGGGTCAGTATGAGAGGAACTCTGAGTATCAGCCAGTGGAGCTTGGAAGTCATGACAGCAGCCTCGCAGACTCTCCGTCCTCTTTGAGCCCCATCATCATGCGTGATCTGTTTTTTCCACAAAGCACTGTTCAGGATCCCTCCTCACTTGGAAGCCTCAAACTGAGGCACCCTGCAAGGCCTGTACTCCTACGCAAGGAGAGCTATCTGTCTGCAGCAGAGCAGTCAGAGCTTCCCATCCCCTTTCTAAACTCAGGAGTCTCGGCTCCAATGACTCACTCTCTGGCCCAAAGCAGCAATGAGTCCATCTCCGTTCACCCTATGATCCGTCACTCTACAGACAGCAAAGGCCTCAATGTGAAGGAGGGGGCAGAGCCAGAGACGGCAGCAGCATTTTTACACCTTCCAGCAAAAACTCTCGACGGCACAGATTTGGAAAGCTTAAAAAGTAATCTCGATCTGGGTAACTGTTTGGAGACCCTCTGTCTGGCCAAGAAACATGGCCAGACCTCTGTGCAGCAAGCGGCCCTGGGTGTCATGTCAGACAACTACCTCCAAGTGCTCAGGGACCCCAACCTTTACGGACGGCTAATGGCTGGTGAGCGCGAGTACATCCAGAAGCAGAGAATGAAAGGTAGACGCTTTGTCATGGTGGCAGATATGGACCCTCAAGACTGGGCGAGGAACACAGGAGGGAAGACAGCAGAGACAGAGCAGAGGAGGACATCGAGTGCAGTGTACTGTTACGACGACCACAAAGACGCCTGGCACATGCTCTGCCTGATCCCACAGGAGGTCATCTCTAAAGCCTGTGCCATGTGCACAATGGATAACTACTTATTTGTGGCACTGGGCTGCCAGGGCACAGCCAGAGAAATGACACCCTCAAAGCGAGTGTTTTGTTTCAATCCTCTGACATCAATTTGGAAGGAGATCAGTCCTATGAACGAAGCCAGGCCTCGCTGCAAACTGGCAGCTCTGGAGGGCTACATCTACGCCATTGGAGGGGAGTGCCTCTCCTCAGTGGAGCGCTACGACCCGCGATTGGACAGATGGACTTTTGTGGCTCCACTGCCTAATGAAACATTTGCAGTGGCGCATCACGTCACAGTGTGCAGCGGAGAGCTTTTTGTTTCTGGGGGAACTCTTAGATATATGTTACTGCGCTACAGCCCCAAAACCAACACCTGGAAGCCAAGTCTGTTAGTAGGAAGCAAAGACAGAACTGCTGATATGGTAGCTGTGGGGAGATTTTTGTATCGGTTTGATGTGAACCCCCTGCTGGGTGTCAGTGTATACCGCTACCATACAGTGGCTCGAATGTGGTACGAGTGCAGCTCCAAAAGGCTTCAGCGCTGCCCCGCCTTCCAGTGTGTCACGACTGACAACACAATCTATTGCGTCAACCGCCAGTTCACCATGAGGTTTGAGGCTGATGGGATCTCTCCAGGTTTCATAGATGAGACTTTGAGTGTTCTCACTGCGGCGAAGGGCATACTTTTCCCCTTTGTTCTTTCCCTCCCGGATAAGAAGCCTCGGCAGACCAGTGTGTAAGGAGGATTCCGTTTTCCATTAATGATTAATGATCAGGTGGTGATGAAGTATTCATACAGGAGAATGCTTTACATCCAGTTTTTTGGACTGAATGAGTTTTGCTTTGCCCAGGTTTATGCACAACTCCGCTTCAAATGTTATTGCAAAAATTGTAATTACTGTTTTTTAGGTGTTATTAAGATCACCTTTCTACCAAGCCAGAAACTTTCTGTTTCTTAAACTACTTTATTGTCTTGGATTGGGTATTGCACAAAGAAGTGTGTGTTTCTTATGTCTCAGTCTCTGGCAGTAGAGGTAAAATATTAGACTCTTATAGTCAAACCGATGTCTGCTTAGATTTACGGATGTGCTGCCATGAAAATTGTTTGCTTCTTTGATTTGCCACTCCTTTCTGCCATTAAGTTAGTTTTATATCATTCCAGATGCTAAACCTCTTAAGATAATTCATAAATAAGTCTCAGAGTAAATGAGCCCATTCAGCTCTAACACATTTCCAAGATTGAGCAATACAGTGATAATTTATCACTGTGCTCCACTGTGTAGGGCGCACATATAACTTACACAGTGGCCTGGATACAGTTCAATTATATGCAGTTGCTCTTTAAATATGACAAGATTTAAATGGGTTTGTCATACAATATAGATAAGTGGGCTTCTAAAAGCCTTTGTCACCACTTTTGAAACATTTCCAATCCTCAGACTTGCTGTTATTTTTGTAATTGTAGTCACTCTCCTTAGGTTTGCCAGGAGACTGAGTCTTTGATGTATCTTTGTTCATTGTACCAACTAAATCTCTTTGTTTTGTTATCTATCATTTTATTAAATACACATATGAATGTCATGCATTGTATATTTATCCACAATTAATGAACAAAGGTATTAAGCCAAATATCTATTCCACTATTTGTGAGGCCAATGATGGAATAACACAACAACAATCAAAACACATTTTTATTTTAGGTGTTGAGAAAATGCATTTAGAATGAAAATGAATGATACAAAAAGCAAATGCATTGTTTGCTCATTTACAATCACATCTTTCTCTGTAATGCTGAGGACTTCAAAGGCACCCTGACAGGTTAGGAGAGCGACGTGCTGCTATAGCACCACCATGTGGCTCTCAGGGCTAACACAACAGTGATGACATGTTAAGCTCTTGACTTCCCACAACACAGAGGCGCCATGTGACACGCAGGCATCAGCAGCACAGTGGAGCGGCTAACTAGCTGAACAGTGGGTGAGGGCTTCAGCTGCACGGGAAGGCAGCAGACAGGCGGGGAAAGGGAGGAAGACGCAGATGGTTGGCCATCAAACATAAGCATCTTTGATTCTCCCTAATTAAACACTTTGATCCCCTGTAACAAAACACCTAATGGAATGGAAGTTAGACACGTCCCATCAGATGTTGCCTGGGATGACTCATGGCCTCTGCTTTGCCTCAGCTCTGACATCAACACTCGTTTCATTTTTTTTATTTATTTTCCAGAGTGAATCTAGGGTAACACTAACAGCCAATTCTGAGTTTCGAGTGTGCAGAGAGAAGGCAAATTTGCATGTAATTATCCTCTGGAAGGTCGGACATAATTCATAACCCCAACCTTCTTGCACACAGACACACACACACACACACAACACACAGTAAACGTACAGTAATCTTCACAGCGCTAAAATGAGAATCATGTTTAATTTACTTTTACCAAACTGTTTGCTTTGTTCAAATTTTTTTTTTTTCATGCAGCTGACTAATGCAAAAGAGCAACCAACACACATCAGCAGCAGAAAATGAATAAGCTGCATGCAATTCAAGAGCCATAGTGTTGTCTCACAGCCGTTTGTGATTGTGGAGGTTGACTCAAACAATGATCTGGGATTTGTAGTAGCGAGCGCCGCCTCAGGTCCAGGTCCTTATTGTTGTGATTGGCTGCATGGAGGTGGCTAGACAGCATGCGCGAAGCCCTGGCAAAGCGGCTCTGGCAGAAGGCACTAAGTGGGTGCTTTTGGTATGTTGACCTGTACACAGTCAGTGACGGGAGGTGTGACTGCTGCCTTTCCAAACGGTGCTTTGTGGTCCGCAGCGGGCCAGCGTTGGTTGGAAGGGCTGCAAAGGAACACAGAAGAGAAAGTTAACTGTCGCGTTACTGCAGCCATTAATTACACTGGTGACTGATTTGGAAAAATAAAAGGCATCTGGGGCCATCCGGAGTTAATTGTTCATGAACTGCTGATGTCTTTTGTCCGTACGAAATTTAATGTGGCAAAGTATTTGTGCTCTGCAGTGGTGCTGTTCTCTCCTGTTGTTGTCTTTGAGTCAAATTTGACCCCTTTTAATGATGTCTATATCAGAAATATGGCATTCATTTGAACCAAATTACCACAAAAAAGGGTTCCATGCAACGCTCTTTGCAAATACAATAAATCCTTTTCATTGAAATTCGGGTGTAAATTGAAATGGTTTAAAATCAACATCCTGAACCAACTCATCCACTCAAGATACGTTCCTCAGATCTTAACTATTAGTCAAAATAATTCATAATTTATTCTGCTTCATTAGCTCAAAAATTAGGTATAATTCTATACAAATGAGGGTTTTTGACCATGGATTCTAAAAAGTAGTGTAAACCTAGTGGCAGTAAAGTGGTGAGAAATGAAAAAGAATAAATAATGCATTGGAAATGTCAAATGTAAAAACTAAATAAGTGTTAATGTTTTTGACCTGGGAGGACAACACAAGGGTTAATATGTAATTTCCCATGTATAATCTGTACCTTCAGGCATTGGTGCCATGACACTTTATAACTTGTCTTACCAGAAATTGGCCGGTCAGCCCTCTCAAGCTGCCATGTCAAGCTGTCTGGATGCCCGGGCGGCAGAGTGGGCAAATCATTGGTATGTTTACACTGGTAGCTCTCTTCATAGTGCGTGACCAAGTAATTAGAGGATGGCTGGCCACTGTGGGCATACAGCAGCTTGGATGGAAGTCCCTGGAAGAAAATACACAGTAGTCCTCGACATAGCCTGTATGCATTGACCCTCACTGGATTAAGACATAGAGGGCATGACCTATTCTTTTACAATAATCTTCAAGAGGCTCAGCATGTGACAGCAGCAAATTGCTCTAACTAGCCTTTAAGTGCCTGTAGGACTGATGATTTTACACAATTTTCATGACTGCTGAGTCTGACCAGAAACTTGCTTTCACTTGCGAGTTTTATCACAGGCCTTTATCTTGGTTGTCAATAATATGCAGAAGTGGCCACAATCTGGAGAAGAAATCCCTGACTCAGGGTTGTGACAGGCATTCAATTGGTGTTAATGCCATGAAATGAAGGAGCAGTTAAAAGGCTGACCTCAGCTCTCTGCAGGGCCGATCGTCTCTCGGAGACGTCTGGCTTGAAGTCCCAGTGGGGCCGGTAGTCTACACGGTTGGTGCTGTTGGCCGTCTGTGGTTCCCGAGCGAACTGGCTCAAATAGAGTAAACAGACATTGCAATGAAGAGTGAGGAGGAGGGGGGGGGGCAATAAAGGGACATGAGCCCAGCGCTATGATCAGCAAAGCTCACACTTCACTATCGATCCGCACTGTTGTACAGGGATTCTCAAGTCATTTCTCCTCTCAGATCGTGAACCAGCAGCCCGTGACCGAATCTCACGTCGATGCAATTAGTCTCCAGCTCGAGCCTCTCCCACCAGGAGGCTGTGCTGAGGTAGCTGATCTGAGGCTGCCTAATCACTTTGCTATAGATTTGACTACCAACTGAGGTGCTACAAAAACCCTTGGCAGGCTGCCAGCCACTGGTGTGACAGTATGTTTTGTATCTGCAGTAAGAAAAGACATGGATAGTCTGTGATCTCATTCAATTGAAGGTGTACATGTTTAATTCCAAACATTGTATTTTGACACTGGCACGAAAGTTAAATAGGCAACTAGCAGAAAAAATGCCTAACTGTATACGTACTGTGTATGTATGTGTATGCATACATACATGTATACATGTATAGGTACTGAGCATGTGTGTGTAATTCAGGCCTGTGCGTAATGTGTGTAATAACAACAGAGTTGTTACATTGTAATTTCCCCTTGTGGGACTAAGGATACATTATTATTACCTGAAGTCTTTCTTCAGCCCAGTTGCCCAACAGCACTTTGTTTGCGTACTTCTGCTCTATCCTCCAGCCGGTTTGGACCCATTTATCCTGCATGATCCCAGTTTGGTTCATGTTTTACCTGGTGTCAAACATACCAGTTAAGGGTAAGTCCTGTTAGAAGAACATGGTAAGCTTTAGTCAAAAATATAGCATGTAGGTGCATTCACCTGGTTCCATAACTGCAAAGGCAGTGAAGGGGAAATAGAAGAGCTCTGTTGCTATGGATACAGCAAACACTGAAAGGGGAGGCAAGCAAAGTCTCTTGGAAGCAAACCAGAGATGTCTTACATCTGAGTTAAAAAAGAGATACATTTCTTAAGACGAGGGCATGACATTTACCTTTCAGCAGCCTACGCAATATTGTTAAAATGTTGCCAGAAACTGTTTACTTTGTGTCCTGAGGCTACTTTTTCATTTCTTGCCACACACAGGTTTTGTTTTTTTTTTTTTTGTTTTTTTTGTCTTCTGTTAACAATTTAATGAATGAGAAAAGTCTGTGACTCGAGGCACGTTTTGTTTATTAAAATGTTGAACAAAAGTAGAATAAGGTACATGGCATGATCTTCACAGTGTCTTCATATAGTCAACGACACTATCCACAACCTGCGCTGCCGAGGGAAAAGTCAGCCAGCCCTGTTTGAAAAAGTTAATCATACCATGAAAACCGTTGCTCACATGTCGCCAGGTGACACCCTTTTCCAAGTCCAGTAGCCGTTTCCTGTAAAGAATCCCATCGTCCCTCAGGACGTCGTACTCGCAGGTGAGGATGAAAGTAGGAGGTGTTTTCTCAATGACAGCGTCTTCCGCCAGTAAAGGCGAGACCTCATGTTCCAAACCAGCCTTGATCGCGTGATACACCTGCCCGTCATATTCTGGGGTAGGGTGCTCGCTGAAACCCCGCGTCAGGAACTCCGAAGGAAGGTTGGAAGGGGAGAGCCAATCCTCGTAGCGTGGCTTGAGCTCAGTGGGGACATGGATGCCTTCCAACACGTCCTGGCACACAGACATGTCCCCATTGAGGTACTGCAGGAAGTAGAACACCATACGGCCACGAAACAATATGGGCACAGCATGATTTTGCTGGTATGAGGGCAGGTTGAAATCTGCCATCTGCAGGGCTGGGTAGACGAGGACCTGAGCGCAGGGGAACGCCAGATGCCCGTGCTCTCTCCCCGCCAGCCTTTGGCACAGTGCTGCTGCCAGGTTAGCCCCAGTGCCGTCGCCTCCGACTGCCACTCTGCGAGAGTCCACGCTAAACTGTGACTCAGCCACAGACAGGAAGTGACACGTGGCGGTCTCACAGTCGTCCAACTGGGCAGGGTACCTGTGCTCAGGGGCTAATCGGTACCTAAGAGGGGTGAGAGGGATAAGAAGATGAATTCTGGCTACTTGGAAGGTGAAATAAGTTTTGGGTTTTTACAGGGGTTGGTGGGAAAAATCAACACAGCATAGTATCACGATTTTTAGGTGGCATTACTGTATCTATACACAGGTATAAGTATGGATCTTTTATTATATATGTGTTGGTCATTTTGTCTGCTTGACAATCCCATTTTAAGCAATGAAATTGAAGTCATATGAACAAACAGAGAAATGTATAATTTTAGATAAAACTTATGTTGACACAGTTTCCTTTTGGGGACATAACCCCGTCTAACCCGTCTAGTGACTCCCACCCCTAGGTGTTTACGAGCATTAAAAATGTTCAGTACCCAACAGAAACCACAGTGGTGTCCGACTCCTTGGCGATGTGCCGGCAGACTTCATCAACAGAATCTGTTCAGGGTTCAGAGGGCATCACAGTTAGCAGAAGACGGGGTCTTTCATAATAATATGTGGTATGTCTAGTGTTTAGACCTACTCTATCTGTAAATTATAGAGCGGTCTAGACCTGCTATATCTGTAAATTATAGAGTGGTCTAGACCTACTCTATCTGTAAATATAGAGGGGTCTAGATCTACTCTATCTGTAAATTATAGAGCGGTCAGACCGCTCTATCTGTAAATATAGAGTGTCTAGACCTACTCTATCTGTAAATTATAGAGTGGTTCTAGACCTACCTATCTGTAAATATAGAGTGGTCTAGACCTGCTCTATCTGTAAATTATAGAGTGGTAGACCTACTCTATCTGTAAATTATAGAGTGGTCTAGACCTACTCTTCTGTAAATATAGAATGTGGTCTAGACCTGATCTATCTGTAAATTATAGAGTGGTCTAGACCTACTCTATCTGGATAATTATAGATGGTCTAGATCTACTCTATCTGTAAATATAGAGTGGTCTAGACCTATCTATCTGTAAATTATAGAGTGGTCTAGACCTACTCTATCTGTAAATTATAGAGTGGTCTAGACCTACTCTATTGTAAATTATAGAGTGGTCTAGACCTACTCTATCTGTAAATTATAGAGTGTCTAGAACTACTCTATCTGTAAAATATAGAGTGGTCTAGACCTACTCTATCTGTAAATATAGAGTGGTCTAGACCTGATCATCTGTAATTATAGAGTGGTCTAGATCTACTCTATCTGTAAATTATAGAGTGGTCTAGAACTACTCTTCTGTAAATTATAGATGTGGTCGACCATCTATCTGTAAATTATAGAGTGGTCTAGACCTACTCTATCTGTATATATAGAGTGGTCTAGACTACTCTATCTGTAAATTATAGAGTGGTCTAGACCTACTCTATCTGTAAAATATAGAGTGGTCTAGAACTCTCATCTGTAAATAGAGTGGTCTAGACCCTCTATCTGAAATAAAGTATAGAGTGTTAGACCTGCTCTATCTGTAAATTATAGAGGGGTCTAGCCTGATCTATCTGTAAATTATGAGTGGTCTGACCTACTCTATCTGTAAATTATAGAGTCTCAGACTCTCTATCTGTAATATAGAGTGGTCTAGACCCTCTATCCTTTAAATTATAGAGTGGTCTAGACCTGCTCTATCTGTAAATTATAGAGTGGTCTAGACCTACTCTAGCTGTAAATTATAGAGTGGTCTAGACCTACTCTAGCTGTAAATTATAGAGTGCAGTCTAGACCTGCTCTATCTGTAAAGTGTCTCGAGATAACTCTTA
>NC_045736.1:30481943-30482569 GCF_008692095.1 Etheostoma spectabile
GAATTGATACTATAAATAAAATTGAATGGAACTGGAATTGACAACCATTGTTTCCCTCTCTACCGACACTTACCTTTTGTGTATTCAGAGAGCACACTATTATTTAAGAATTTCATTCCATTAAATAAATATAAACATATCCAAAGATGCAACCAAGCCAACTATACTCTGCACACTCGGCCCAGCTTTCTTTTTCACTGTAAAATAATCCATCAATAATTTCAAGGCTCAGTCCTTGAGCCAAATATGAAATAAAGGGTAGACCTGCTTTTATATTTTATACTATTATCCCAAAATGCATTGATAGGCAATGTGATTCGTGACCTAACACACAACAACACATAAAAACATAGTTATTAGTTTCTGATGCAATTGACAATCCAGAAAACAGGCCTACATTTGTTAACTGACACAGGTGTGTTGACATACAAAAATGATGATTCTACATCTATATGTTCCCCTTTTGGATTATGTATGTGAACATGTTTCATTTATATAGTTAAATAATACTTTTTGTAGGAATTTGGTGCAGTGTCAGTACACAAAAAAAACAAAGCATTCATAGCAGGACAGTCCATAACAATTAAAAACACATGTAAAAGACATGCACTCCCCCCCCCCCCCCC
>NC_045736.1:30482579-30484494 GCF_008692095.1 Etheostoma spectabile
ACACACACACACACACAGTGCATACCATTTATTCCGTGATAAAAAATATTTTTAAATAATACTTTTCTACTAGTGAATGATGTGTACCTATGTTGCCCAACACCCATCCTCCTCCATGGAAATACACCAGACCTCTTCTCAAGCCCTCGCACACACCGGTGGGTTCATAGACCCGCACCGGAACCTCCGAGAACTTCAGGTCCTTCACTCGCAGACCCGCAGGAACTGGATTTAAGCGAGTCAGAAAACAGGCCACAAACCATCGGATAAAGCTGACCTGATGGCAAACCCCCAGGCGATGTAGGACCCGGCCCTTTTAAGGAGAGGAACCACAGACGTACCCACAAGTGGAAGAAGAATGTTACAATTGAAAACAATGCGATCTTGATAGCTAAAGTCAAAGTAAAAACGTGTTCTCACTGAGAGACCATATTTACTGGGACAACTTCAAAGAAGGGGAACGCATGACCTTGCCTTTTTTTCACCTTCATTTCTTATCTCAAATTTCTCTGATCTGAGCTTTATCAGTTACTGGAGGACAAAGAAAGGACAGCCTTCTTTGACAAAGGCCTAAAAGAGTAGAGATCATTTATATATTTTTATAATGCACAGGCACAATAATAGATTAATTCAATAGTCAACAAAAGGGAAATATATACCACAAACAGAACATGAAGGAAAACAACATAATAAGCACGGACATTTTTATAGACGCTGTAGATACTCACCACAATTGCTATGCCAACAAGCAAGCCATGAACCATGTGCAGTCTCCCCCTATTTGCAACTCCACGAGGAATGTCTGAATTCATCAACTCAGAGTACACAAGTCCAATTACCAGAAGGAGGAAGGCTGCAACAAGAGCAGCAAAGCCAATTATAAAAATTGCCCAGCCGATGTCCATGGTTTTGTTGGTGTGCTCCGCTGAAGGTAGGTCATTAGGAATAAATGTTTTATCTACCTGCTTTCAGCCTCTTTGCACCCCTCCCACTTCCGTGTGCAATGCATTTCGACCTTGTTTTTACTTAATGACGTGCGCCTGCCCGTTGCCCAGGAAAAACTAATGATATTCTTGAATGTATTTTATGGCTGCGTAGTCAAAATAATTAGTGTACATGTTTCCCTAAGCATCAAAGTTGTTTCACTGAGTGAAATGTTGCGCTAAATACTGATGATAATAGAGCAGTTTGGTATTTACTCATGCATTTCCATAGTAACCATTGAGTAGGGTGACCATATTTGACGCAAATTCAGACAGGCTTCTCAGAAGTTAATGAACACTATGCCTCAGTGGTATGAAAATAACTTACAGATCAGATCAGAATCAGAATCAGAAATAGTTTATTGATCCCCGAAGGGAAACTCTGTGTTACAGTTGCCTCAGATATTGAAATATAAGAAATATAATATAAAGAAATAAAGAAATATAAGAGAGGTGGTGAGTGTGGATATTTACATAGTTAAAGGTATATTATGATACAGTAATTTACATAAATACAATAAGTAAGGTTTTTGTGTTGTTGTGTTTTTGTTTGGTTCTGTTGCAAATGGTTGAAATGAATGAATTTGAATGATTTGAAAGTTAATAATAATAATAGTAGCAGTTGAGAATTGCACACATTACAAGCCAGTGTTATTGCACAAAACAGATAATATTGTCCAGTTTCAACCTCTCTAAGTGTCTGTGTGTCAGACACTTAGAGGAAGGAGTTCTAAGTTGATGGCCACAGGCAGGAATGACTTCCTGTGGCGCTCTGTGGTGCATTTTGGGAAAGATGAGTCCTATCACTGAAGTGCCTGTGATTGAGCAGCAAGCCATGGAGTGGGTGCGAGACATTGTCCAAGACGGCATGTAGTTTGGACAGCTTCCTCCTATCTGACACCCCCGACAGAGAGTCCAGATCCACCCCCACG
>NC_045736.1:30484504-30488373 GCF_008692095.1 Etheostoma spectabile
CCTTGCGAATCAGTTTATTGAGTCTGTTGGCGTCCGCTACCCTCAGTCTGCTGCCCTAGCATGCAACAGCAAAGAGGATAGCACTGGCCACCACAGACTCATAAAACATACTTCAGCATGGTCCTGCAGAGTTGAAGGACCTCAGCCTCCTCAGAAAATGAGACGGCTTTGGCCCTTCCTGTAGAGGGTTGAGTGTTCTGGCCCAGTCCAGTTTATTGTCAAGTGCACTCCCAGGTATTGTAGTCCTCCACAATATCCAAAGACCCCCTGGATGGAAACAGGGCTCACTGCTGCCTTGGCTCTCCTTAGATCTACCACCAGCTCCTGGTCTTTGTCACGTTGAGCTGGTAGATGGTCAGCTCAATCCATGTGACAAAGTCCCCCACCACAGCTCTGTACTCAGCCTCGTCCCCCTTGCTGATACACCCAACCAACTTATGTAATAAACAAAATCTGTAACAACCTGTAACAAAATAATACCTCTCTTTTCAAATAAATAAATATGAAAAAAAATTCAAAATATGACCTATTCTGTGTCAGACCAGTGAATTTAAGTACACACTTAATGGTCTCACGACAGAGAGTGAAAACCGGACATTTTCATGAATTTATAACCCCCCCCCCGGACACCGCGGACAGTACGTTAAAAGTGGACATGTCCGGGCAAAAGAGGACGTTTGGTCACCCTACCATTAAGATGTATTTTTTAATCTCTAGCGATATTTTCTCATATCTTTTTTTTTTGTTTTGTTTGTGACCGGGAGGTCGGTGGTTAAATCCCCAGAGCGGCAGGATTAAACCTGGGTGGGGAAAGTGAAAGAGTAGCACTTGTCCCTCCCTCATCACCACACCTGAGGTGCCCTTGAGCAAGGCCCTTAACCCCCAACTGCTCCAGTTGAGCTGCTCAGTGGGCAGCAGATCAGACTGTGGTTGTATGACAGGTCGACGTTGCAAATGGGAATTTGTTCAGGTATCTGAAGGTTGTTTGGTGTTTTTCCTGCGCTCTTCCATGACCCTCGTGTTGAGGAAGCTCTGCTGCTTACAGCTGCACTCGACACGGAGTGGCATTTTAATTGTCTGGTATCTAAGGGAAGGAAATGTGAGATACTTCGAGGGAAGGCTGACGGAGAACAACCTTATCTGAACTTTCACGTCTGCTCTGTAGATGGCAGTGATAGCATGAGAATGAATAAACAGTGCCTTCTAAAAGACACACTCTTTACATGTTTGCATTCTGCATGCATCCTGAACCCATTTGCCACCCGCTTCAATGCATGTGCTTGGACTTATTTCTTGTTTTTGCCAATCCAGTAAATCTAATTTAACGTCATCTGAGAATATTTTTTGGTTCGGTTTAAGGTTCCAGTGCAACGTGACTTTGGGTTCACATTTAGTAAATCTCAGAAATTTTCCAAAATGAAGACAGCATCTGGAGTCGTGTTGTCTTGGAGTTTTTGAGCAGCCCTCGAGAGCCTCTCTGCCTTCCCTAAGTAGCTGAGCCCAGCACAAAGAAGCCATTGTTAGGCTGCTCTTTAAACCCATTCCAGTTGCAGAAAAAGCCCTGCATTCAGCGATACCCAGTAAAAATCCCAGTGCCGGGGCCAAAAATCACAGACTGGAATCTTGTCTGAGGCTCATGAATTCATAGGATTTGTTTAGGAGGTATTCACGCGGTTTTCTGTTTGTCACCCTGCCAAGCTTCTGAGACTGGGCTGACCTATTTCCCAAATTGCACTGTCACACATAACAGAATGATGTAGTCTGCTTCAAAAACACCAAATGTTACCGCAAAAACAAACTGGGTTCCAACAACTGATGTGGCTTTGCACATAGGAAATCAATATAAATTTACTTTGTAGTGTAATATACTTGTATACATTATGAGTCCACACATATAGGCAGCATCCAAATATTGAGCCTAGAGAGAGCAGAGATCAGTAAGATGTGCTTATCAGTGTGAGATTTGAACTTAGATTGCACAATTTTTCTCTATCATAGATAGATAGACTATATGCTAAATCTTTTTTTTAAATATACAAGAACCGAAAATGTTGGATCTGCTTACCTTTCCATTGGGCAATATCTATCTATCTATCTATCTATCTATCTATGGCAGCCCTATTTTGGGGGGTCTGTGTTATGGTTACAATTGTCAGGTTTCTCAGCTGTGTGTTTGTTTATTACTTAGCTGATTGACTGTCTGTTTGCTTATGCTTTCTCTTAATTAATAGGGGGCTGGAGTAAGGATTAGTTGACCTCAGTTATGTTTATGAATCCCTTGACCAAATAGCCCCATCTGGCACTCTTACATGAGAATAGTTTGGTTGTTGATTTTGCATTGACTTCGAACTGTCAGTGGAACCTGGGATCTACATTGCCATTGTTATTCTGCACGTCGTGCAACGAGGTTAAGTTAATAAAGTTTCCCAAACAAGATTGGGCACCCACCTGGGACGCAGCGGTGCGACCACTGGGGGGCCCTGGACCACAGATTGAGAACCCCCTCTGTAGGCACACGAAAAGGGGGTGGAGGAAGAGGCAAGTACGCAACCACTCAGGGCAGACGCGCTCTGGAGCAAAAATATTCATCCACTTAACATGTCAATCAGGATTAATGCCCATACAAACCTCCCATTTACGTTCATCCAGGGCTTTTCACCAGTGGAAGGCGGTGATATATAAGGCAGGACAGGACAGTAACACAACAGTAAAAGCCCAGCGGGTTCAGTAGCGCGCGTCAAGGAGCGCCGCCTGGACTTCACTTCACGTCTCTGCGTCTCTACCAAAGGTTGACAGGCGTAATGACTGATCACTCACTCATCTCCAGAGCGTGATGCACGTCGACTGTCATGTCCGAGCTCCTTGAAGTGACACACTTCTGCTCATTTTAATATTCCTTTGCCAGTGGATTACTCATGCAACAGTTTCTGGGGCTGCAGATGAGATTGGTTGCATGCGGATAAACTTGCAGGAGCTCCCAAGTCGCTGTCCCTGCACTGTAGGGAGGGGATATCAGCACGCGTGTGTGTTTGTGTGCGTGTGTGCACGTAAACTTGCAGTGAACATTATAGGCTATAGCCTACTTATCGGCTTCCCGCGAGCACTTTTCGAGATGGATTTGAAAAGCGCGTGTCGCCTGTGTCTTTTCCCCGTTCAGATGCTCTATTACATACTCAGAGCAAGTTTGTTTTCGCTGTTGCCGAGCAGAAGGAAGGACGTGACCAAGGAGGTGGTGTTGATCACCGGTGGGGGACGAGGAATCGGGCGGAACCTGGCCAAAGAGTTTGCCAAGCAGGGGGCCAGAAAGGTAATTTCATCTAACTATAGGTAGACAACTTGTTGCAGCCACATTGCTCCTTCCACTCCTCAGCAAAGAAATGCATCACCAAATTGTTCAACTTATGTTTTTATGCAACCTTTCTTCTTAAAACATGCTTCTGTATGTTTAGTTTGTGTCAAAACCAGTAGTAATTGGGCAGCCTGGATCCCCCTTCCCCTTCCTCAGGTGCACTGCTCAATCCTGTCCACCTTGCCCTAGGTGTGTTGTTGCTCCACTGTTCTATGGAAGCAAGGATCATAACCTGCAAGTAGACTAGTTGGTCCAGTGAGACGAAACACTGCCCTCAATTTTGGTTGTGTATTGCACAACAGCTTGGGTCAACCAGGGGGCAGGTCTGGGCAGCCTTTATGGCTGATTGATGTGATTAAGTGCAGCACTAGGCTGACATTTACCCTGCTAAAGGTCTGGCTGATTCTGGTGTGACTGACATGTCTAGAAAGTGCATTATAGTATTGTATAAGATTTAGGCTGTGTTAAAGGCAATGACTGTGTGTGTGTGTGTGTGTGTGTGTGTGTGTGTGTGTGTGTG
>NC_045736.1:30488383-30499162 GCF_008692095.1 Etheostoma spectabile
TGTGTGTGTGTGTGTGTGTGTGTGTGTGTGTGTGTGTGTGTGCATAAAGTCTCAGCCATACACACAATCACAGCCGTTCTTATGACCTTATTACAGTTTAAGCATGTGTTGATCTGTCTGCACTGTTAAAACATATGGCGACTTATCCCAACACCAGAACAAGCCCCATAATGATTTTAATAAAAGCCAGATTATGTTTTATTTTCAAGGCCTTTTATGGAGTTTATGCAACACTAAATGAACAAAACAACCTCACAAAAAGGGGTTAGGGAGGAATGGATTACATTATATTGGATTAGTCTAATGTAGCAATGTCTGTTACAGTAACGGAAATGCATTGCATTCAGATGACAAAGTTTATAGCTTAAAATGGAATTGTAACTGTGATTCATGTTTTTTTATAGCTGGATTGTGAAGGTGAATTGTGCATTCTCCTACCCATGTTTCCATTATTCTTTTAGAATAGAATCAACTATGTAACATCCTTTTCTGTGGATTTTAAAGTTAAGGAAACCCAAAAGTTGCCTGATTACATTGCTTAATCAGAGTTAGACTGATCCAATGGATGCAATGTTTGCAACATCCAAAACGTATAATTAATATTCTCACAGGAAATCAGCTTGAAATCTGTTCATCCAGTCCTGCCAATTTCAGAGAATCCCCCCCACTCGTCAAAACCATGCACCCTCCCATCTTGGCCCACTCTCCAAATCCCTCACACCCCTAACAAGGAGCCGTCACTTGGGCCTGCAATGCTCCAGCGGCTACGTACACAGCTCCTCACCACTGCAGGTCAGGCCAACCTCCGTTCCCATCATCATTTCCACCTACGGTTTGTCTACCAATCCAGTGGGGGAAGATTACACCGCTGAGTGCCTGATGAGCCGCTGGTGTCCCTTTAGCAGTAATGTGTTAATACAGAGTAGCTCTATTTTTTGATCACCTCAGATGGGAGTCATCATTGCAAATGGAAGAAAGCGGTGGTAATTTCCCTGGTAGGAAGCGTTGAGAAGCCCAACTGAAAGCTGCGGGTTGTAATTATCCCTACATGTGTGACACAAGCCCCACGTCTCAGATGCTGTCTTAAAGCGCAATTTTAGCAGCTTGAAAACATCGCTAAAAGCTGAATGAAACACTAACTGCCTCCCTCTGTCTTTCAATGCCATCTCCTTGGGGAACGAGCAAGAAGAAACCAGTGGGTTTTAAAAGCTTTGCTCTGCAGCTGCACAACAAAGGATGTCACCATGCTTTTCAGCACCCCATTGTTGAGTATTATCTAGGTGTGAAGGCTTTGAAAACAACACCTGTGGTAATGTGTATGGCAATTACTCCCTGCCTAAAGACATGCTAAAAGGAAATAGGACAGTGGTTATGAATAGGGCTAACCTCTACGAACTTGCGCTCACCCCAGTTTTAGCCCCTTTGTGATTGGCAGCCGGAATTTCCTTTTTGCCTCTGCTTCAGGCTTTGGTGTGAGGAAGACTAACTACAGCGCTGATGAAAGAATCCGGCGATGGTGAGCCGGGGAACCAAGAAGGGGAGCCAGGTCTTCTTGTGTGCTGTTCGGGGGGCGGGGAGCGAAGCTCTGAAACAATAAACCAGACCAAAGTATTTTCACACACGCCATCCAAGTTCAGAGCACTGCGAGAGGGTTTCAGAACAATGCCAGTAAATAGTTGACAACTAACCACCAGATTTCTTCAAAGCTCCATTCCGAAGTACTTTTTGACTTTAGAAGAAAGGGTTTTGCAGAAAACATTGGTTTTCCTGTGGTTGTAAACATTGCCTAAAGAGATCACTCAGGGAAAATGAGCCAAATCGGAGCACTGACAACAGGTTTGTGTGAGTGGGTGTGCATGTTGTGCTGGAGGCGGGAAGCACACTGCTCCCAGCTGGGTATTGCCCTGCAACTGACCTGGCTGTCTCCGCAGTAATTAGACAGCGGCAGGCGACTGCCTCCTGAACTCCTGCTGCCCCCTCTGTGTGCCGCCTCTCTGCTGGCCCATACAATGGGTGTGAAAAGGAGGGTTCATACCCACCCATACATTCAGATCTGAGAGATAAAGTATCACTGTAATTCAGCTGGAGCTACTGGAGACACGGAGGCGTACACCACAGCCAGTGGCAGCTCGCTCTGAAAGTCTTTTGTAAATCTTTGCCACATTAAATGTGTCGTTTTAGAGTGTTTTTACTTACATTGTGTGTATTTAGATCCTTTACTAAAGTAAAAGTACTAATACCACACTGCATAAACTACTCATTTACAAGGAAAAATCCTGCATTGAATATCTAAACCTTGTGTTGTCTTCCCGTCAACCATGAAACAATATTATCGCTTTTTTTTGGACATTTTTGTCACTTTTTCAATGTTGTGGGTGCTTTTTTGGATGTTTTTTTCAAAGTTATTTGATATTTCTAATTTTTTTTTATTTTGAAAGCGGGTCAAATTTGACCCAAGGACAACATGAGGGTTAAGTAAAAGGATGATAGTGTCTTCTGGAAAATGTACCTACAATTTTCAAAATAAAAGAACTCAATGAAAACAAATGCTCACATTTCAGAGAATGGAAATAATCAAAACAAATCTGTCCATCTAGTAAGTTTTTCAGAGTAATTGTCTAATCCTTTCAGCTGGATTAGTACGCCTCCACTGTATATTGTGGGGTAGTTTAGTTTATATATAAGCTTACATACCTAAACCATCGTATTTTATAAACTTCATGTGTTTTGTGTGCAAAAGTACCTAAAGCGGTCAGATGTAGTGGGGTGAAAAGTACAATATTTTGCTCTGAAATGTAGTGCAGTAGAAGTAGAAATTGGCATTAAAAGCAGAGACTCAATAAGTATCTGAAATGTTTACTTAAGGTACTTGAGTACATTTACTTAGTTACATTCCACCACTGCAGTGTGTGTTGACATTACGTCCTGGTAGGCATGCCCAGTTCGAACCGTTCTTCTTCTTTATCACTGATAGCGAAGGGGGCTTCTGCAAGGTCAATTAAAAACTTGTTTTCTTACTGTTCCCATCCAGATTGCAATTTGGCCAGTGCTTGTTTGTTCTGAGGGTCCTGTGTGCTGTGACGGATGATAAACCTAATTAATTAAATAACATTCTAACAGGAGAGCACAGTTTGAGTGCTGACTTTTAATGAGAGCTGTCAGCTTTGTTTGTAAGGCTCAAATCTTATTAAAAGCTTTCCGTTATTTATCAAGACCTGTCTGCCTTCACTGATTACTCCAATGGGCTTGCAAATGAAGCAAACAAAAAAAAAAACAATCAAAAGTAACTCAAACAGGGGCGGCTCACAGAGGGAGCCAAAGCCTTATTGCTTCAGATCTGATGAAGAAATAAAGAACACGTTCCAGACTGTAATTTATGATGTCCCCTAGAGCTTTATAGTGTCAATATTTCAGTTTAGCTTGCTTCTGCCACTGTTATATCAGACAGGTACTGACACATGAAAACAGCGTTAAACAAAATAACACGGTGTTGAGTTTTAGGGGCTGTGGCTGTGCAAATTAGCATATTGTCATTGGCAGTATGTTGTTTGGCTCTAGACAAATGCTAAGTGAATTTGAAAAGATTGGCACAGTGTGAAAGTGTCTTGTTACTGCAGGATGACAGACGACGAATGTGATCATCTACAGCTATTGAATTCTTGCAAGTGGCAAGAGACACGCTCTCTTGTGTGTGTGTGTGTGTGTGTGTGTGTGTGTGTGTGCGCGCACACACAATCACATTTTCTGTCTCTCACATACACAAGCTCACTTTCCATGAGGCTTTTTTTGCTCAAATTTGAACCTTGGTCACAGGGCGACCAGCCAAATCCCACACTGTCGTCCTCAGCACTTCACACATGCACTGTTTTCAGACTCCCTGACCAGAAATGACGGGGCTCATCTGCCCAACAGGCCGTGTAATCTCTTTGAGAATTTGTGTTTGAGAGATGAGGAGGGCTCACCCCCTGATTTCATTACCTTTCCCTGACCCCAAAGACTGACAGATCTAATTGCCCAATCACTAGTCCCCCCACCTCCATCCAACCCCATGTTCCCTGCTCAAATGACTGGCCTTCATTTAGTCTCCGGGTGGATGAAGAGACAATTCATTCGCACAGCAACCCCCAAGCCTTTAATCTTGCTCGAAAACTATTTGTTGGAGTGAAAATGGCCTTTCTGTTCTCTGAATGAAAAGAGCATTGCTGCTCAAAGATCTCCACAGTTACACCAGGTCTCATTGCCAGAGAAATTGCGCAAAACATACGTAATGTTTTGTTGATGACTGACTGTAAAAACAACCCTTTTTGTTCCACTTATGAGTTACGGTTCACTTAAAATGCTTCCGATCTCGGCACAGTTTCAATGCAGAGCATTTCACTGTTTGTTTCTATTCTTTAAGAATGTGTTTTTTTTTTGTTTTTTTTTGCTAGGTGATCTTGTGGGGCAGAACAGAAAAGTGCCTCAAAGAAACAGCAGAAGAGATCTCTCTCACAGGAACAGAGTGCCATTACTTCCTGTGTGATGTGGCCAATCGGGAGGAAGTTTACAGGCAAGCCAAGGTGGTTAGAGAAAAGGTACGCCATCTTCATATTTATTATCCAGATATTTTGACTTACACAAAGAGAAATGTCAAGAAAACACATCATAAACACGTGGAAATGTCGTGAAACACATCATAAAAAGTGTTCTCTGTGATGCCTCAGTCTCCGCCGCTGTATGTATATTGGCTCTGAGCTGCTCTGTCTCCCATCTGGTGTATAGATTACACTTCATATGAAATATATGAATAAGAGAGCAGGATATTGCTGACAGCTCTGGAGCTGCACAACTGTATCGTCTCACAAAAAGCAGACCGAGAACACATAAGATCTTTAACTGTTTTTTCTTTTTTTCTTTTCTTGTTGTGCTTTTTAATCTCAGGTGGGAGATGTTACAATATTAGTGAACAACGCAGCTGTAGTCCACGGCAAAAGTCTGATGGACAGCGATGACGACGCCCTTCTGAAATCCCAACACATCAACACCATGGGACAGTTCTGGGTAAGAGCCGTTTTCCAGTCGACGCATCCAAGCGTGCGCGCGCCACTGTGGCGCCAAGATTTTTCAGAGGGCAAGAACTACTCTATTTTTTTCAGCGGCGCGCGATAAAGCAGAAACCGGAAGCCTGAACGAGGACTCTCAGAGTGACTGCATGTCTCTCTTGTAATCTTTCTGGGTTAAGATGAGTTCTTTCATGGTGAATGAAAGGCTTGATCCGACGAGTTAGGTCATCGAATCAAATCGAAGCATTGACGGCAACGCTGCTGCCAGTTCTGCCGTTGTTGACCTTTTCCTTCTTCTTCTAGTCCGTAGAAATATCAACGCCTGTAGCCTTTCCTGATTAGCGCCACCTCTGTTCAGGAGAAGACTGCAACTAGTGACGCGGGAGTATAAAGACTTCTCTTTAGGTGAACTGGCACCTCTCCAGCTACCAATCCGCCACCATACTTTTGGGGATCGACCCAGTGACCTTCCGCTTCCCAACCCAACTCCCTTCTGACTGAGCTACTGCCCCCCCAAACGGCGCTGACATGACATCACATTCGTGCACGCCATCTTGGCTGCAGCTACTGTAAAACGCCCTTAAGGCTTTCAGAGACTACAGCAGAGCATGCAGAAGTTAGGGGAATTCCTCCTAGCAGATTATCCTCATCATTTTCATATTTTTATACGGTAGACTTGTCAGTCACAACCGCTATTATGGCAGGTTAAGTTGGGTATTTCCAAATTGCCTCTCAGCCCCTGAAACATCAGAAGGATTTTGAATCTCATGGCTCATTTTTATTTCAAATGGACATCAAAAGACAATGCCATATGCAGACAGGAATGCAATTATCATCTCAATGGAAGTAGAAATTGAATCTGTGGTTACACTGTGGGTCTCTTTTTTTGTTCTGTTCTTTTTACTCTAAATATATGTCACCTTCTATTTCCACGCTTCAATCCTCCTTGTTTTCATACGCCCTTTTATTTTCTTTCCCATATCCCAGACAACAAAAGCCTTCCTGCCTCGGATGCTGGAGCTGCAGCACGGTCACGTAGTGTGCATAAACTCCATCTTGTCGCAGTCTCCCATCCCTGGGGCCATAGACTACTGCACCTCCAAGGCCTCATCGCTGGCCTTCATGGAGAGTTTGACCCTGGGCCTGCTGGACTGTCCCGGCGTTGGCTGCACCACTGTGCTTCCCTTCCACACCAATACAGAGATGTTCCAGGGCATGAGAGTCAGGTAGTTAAAAATGCTTTGTGTAATTGGTTGGTATTTTTAGCTGACCTAGCAACGTGGTTCTAGGGATGGAAGTGCCGGTCCTTAGGTCCAATCAGTCCACTACTTTGTTCCAGAGTGAAATATCTTAACTATTGGATGGAGTGCCATATTATGTACATTCATGTACCCAACAGAATGAATCCGACTGACTGTAGGTATCCATTTACTTTTCCACTAGCACCTCCTGTGAGGTTGTGGTTCAGAGTGGATATCTTGACAGTTATTGGATGGATTACTGGGAAATTAGCTATATAGTGATATTCAAGCTAGGGGCTGTGCAATGTGAAGAAAATCAAATATCACAATATTTTTTTAACCAAATATTTCAATATCGATATTGTTGACGATATTGCTGACAATGATGCTTTCACAAAATATTTACACAGCAAGAGTTTTGATGAATAATCATCAGTAATGTGGGTAAGGGCAAATAATAGAACATACAATAGAATTTCAAAACGAGGAAAAGACAACACACAGTGTCATATATTGATATTGGTACAATATAAATGAAACATAAATGGATACAATATTCAAAATATAAAACAATATTGAGTTTCATGTCACGATATCTAAACATATTGATATATAATACAATGTGCTACTCCCCAGTAGATCACAATTAAAGACAGTCACAGTGCTGGGAACCTCCAAAGTGTGAGTTTATTTGAAGGAACTTTGTGACTCCTTAGGGACTCATTCATTAAGGAATTCATTGATTTATTAATTTGTCATCAGTCTGTCTGCCCCCTTGAGGCCTTTAACGATGACAGGGAACCTTTTTAATAGTGATTGAACGGTGTAAGGTGCTTTGCATGTATAACACAGAATGTTCTAGTATAGGTGCATGAGTACACTCAACCTTTCACATTGTTTTTTACGAGCTTTTAGAAAAACATTGAATGCGCAGTTTGGTTGCTCACATCAGCAGATTTGAACATCGTTGCTATGTTGCCATTAAAAACATGTCCAGCTTGCTAAAGCGGGACTTGTTTGCACTGTAATTTCAATTTAAAATGTCCACCAACGGGCTTGTTATGAGGAGTGGATTCACCTTGAAAATGCATTCTCTTTTTCATCAGAATGATCACTTTGTCTTGTGTCTCATGTGGTCCTCGGGTCAAATTGACCCGTTTTCCTATATCAATGTTCTTTTTAATTACCCCAAAATAACATGATTGATTCCACACAACGCTCTTTGGCAAGTACAAATCTCTACTTTCATTAATTTTGGGGTGTCTTCTTCAATTTTATAGCAATTGAAAAATAATAGTTTGAAATAGTATTGAGTTAAAGTTGACATTCTCCAGTCGGTGATTATCCATCAACACACGTTCCTTTAATTTTAGTCTAAATAATTCTTAATTTCTGCTTTTCTAACTCAAACATTAGGTATAATTTCTTATAAATGAGCTTTATTAACTGTAAAAACAACTGTAAAACTAAAGTTAATAAGTTAGTGTGACGTAGTGTTAAACGTCACAAAAGGGACCAAAAATGTGAGAAAAACTTTTAAAAAATGGATAAAAAAACATTAACAAAAGTGTTGCTTTTCAACATTGACGGGAAAACAACACGGGGGTTAAAACTACTATATTTTATTTTGCAGGTTTCCGCAGCTCTTTCCACCTCTCCGACCTGAGGTAGTTGCCCAGAAGACAGTGGATGCAGTCAGAGCTGACAAGGCCTACCTGTACCTGCCTTGGACTATGCATGCCCTTGTCTTTTTAAAAAGGTAAAAAAAAAAGAAAAGAGAATTCTCATTCAACATTTTCTTTGTTCTGTTTTTGCTTTTAATGACCATACTTGTTCCATGCTTAACACTCCACCCTTGGTCTTTTTGCACTTTTTAGCTTCATGCCGCAAGTTTCCCTTGAAGAAATCTACAGGTTTTCTGGGACTTACACCTGCATGAACACGTTCAAAGGGAGGACATGAACCTGGATCGCACACAATGTGAGAGAGACCTCAACAGCTCTGGGGTGTACTGAAGGAAAAATGGACCTTAAGACGTCTAGAAGGAGGATAGAGGAGGCCCCATGATAGCGCGAAGACAAATACTTAGGGGACATGCAAGGCGGCTGCTTCTGCAGGTAGAATTAATAATAAACTGCAGGACACACCCGGGTCCCATCTGTATGTGTGTGCCTATGTGTATATAGCATGAAGGACTGACTGCCATTCTCACTTTCAACAGAAGCCATCCATAGGTCTGAACCAGTAGTTATTCTGGGAGGTTTTTTTTGTGACACTTGTTTTAGCCTGTTTTTACACTTCTTTTTTTTTTTTTTAATTCTTCTTCTTTGAATCAAAACAAGATAATAAAAAAATGAAGTTTTAGAGATGCACCGTGTGTCCTTTGTGCATGATGAAAGCGAGTGTACAATGTACAGGAGGTACACATTGTTTTGTGTCTGGGTTTTGACTCCCATTGCACCTTTTGATTTATGCCAAGCAAAGGGTGACTGTGACAGACGATATTGTCAAAACATAAAACATACGCTCGGGAGAGGCATGTATATTCTTGTCTGTTGCCTGCTGTCAGAAAATAGCGTAATTCTCCATAAACATATTGAACTCAAAACAAGTCTGTCAGGACCTTCTCCTCCTACGTGCAGAGTGGTCTAAACCACATTCAATGAACCAACACATACAGACGGAGAGACTGTTGTATTTATTGAGCCCGGAAAGAACAGCAGTCATCTTTAGACCTTAATTATTAAAGTTAAAAGAAAACATAAAAAAAACCCATTCCAATATGTCACTTTGTTTTTTTATAGCTTGGATCACTCTCATACAATCTTGTCTGCCACCGCCACACATATTTTGTTAGTAGATCATATAAATGATTGGTATGAACCCCAGAGGCTAATTTTCTAAAAAAGAAAAGGGAAGAAATGGAGCCTATTTCACTTTATTGCATAATGAATCTGTTCCAAGGCTCCAAACAAAGGGAGGGAGCTGCGCAAATTCGCAATGGATGTCATGTATCAATGCCAGAGTCTCACAATAACCTTTTGATAAAGGATAGTATTCAAGAAGTAGAAAAAAGCACGTTCTAAAATCCGAAAGAAACAAATTTACAGCGGAATTACCCAAAGATTGGACAGCGTGGAACGGAAATTAAACAAAAGTCTCTTCTGATCTAACTCCAGTAGCTGATTTAAACCGAACAGAACATACTGATCTGAGATTTCCGATTATGTGAGCTGAATGAAACTAAACTCCAGTATATCAAAAGAATAGCGTGACATTTTTGGTAAAGGTGCTCAGGATTAGCCGATTATCTTAGCTTAGCATAAAGACTTAAAAGCAGGGGGAAACAGCTAGCCTACCTTTGTCCAAAGGTAAAAAAAAATCTTCCTATGTACAGTATATGTGCTGGGAGTGATATTGATCTTCATATCCAACTCTCAGCAAGATATGCTAAAAAAACTTGCATTTCCCAAACTATTGAGATATTTCTTTAACTAAAATAGCCGGGTTGCTTGACTATGTCAAGTGGCGGGGATGTTATGGGAAAGCCTAAGGGTAGATGTCCCATTCCCCTCTCTTTCCACTCCATTCATATTTTAATATACTGTATATACTGTATTTTACATTGTATACATGTTAAAATACATTAAATTAACAATACATAAAGACACCAAATTTCAAAAGGTATTGCATTTTGATATAACATCCAACTCTGAGCCTCATATTTACAGCTGTTTCCCACTTTGTAGTTAGCATAGCACCTAGCATTAAAAACTGCATGTATCTTTGTTCCACAGTATGTGGCTCACAACGTTGACTCAGGCTACACCTGTGCATTACTGCTACTTTTGGTTTTGAAAAAAAATAATGCTTCATTTACACCTTGCGGCCACACTACTCCGCCGTTTCTGAGCCCCTAAAACAGAGACATTTGGAAACACAGCTACCCCCGTTTGGGTTGCTTGGTAGTCTGGATGGGCACAGATGCAGACTTTTGGAAATGAAGATGCACGTCAGTCAGTCTTATCAGTCTTAGGTAGGCTTACACACCTTTCAGTACCAGTTTGACCTCGTTTTCGGCCCAAGCAGATATATCTTTGGTCTTAGTTTCACCCTTGTTGAAAAGTATTTTTTTCGTATATCCATCCACGATTTTCAACTGCAGCGTATAATCAAGACGATCTGCTTCCTGTTTTCACTGTGCCCAGCGTATGTGAATGGTCCTGTGATATGCATTGTCATGTGTTAATATGGTTGGAGACAGTTCTATTAGGGAGCTAAAACTCTTGAGTAGGTTTTGTGTCAAACAAAGTGTATATGTTTCCTCTCTGAGGCAAGTTAAACAGACTTTTTGAAGGTTATTGCATTGATTAGTGTATCAGTATATCTTTCATACCTTAGAGTAACAGTGCCTCTACTTCCTTTTAGTGCCCTGCTGGTGTGTCTGCGCTTGTTTTTCAAGATTTAATTTTGGTGACCTGAGACATATTTCTTTT
>NC_045736.1:30499172-30507757 GCF_008692095.1 Etheostoma spectabile
GTTCAGCTTCACATCAGGACTGAGTAGTAAAGACCAGTGTGTGTGTACCACCTACTTTCTTCCAAATCTCTATGTATCAAGCCGTCCCTCCTGAAGAGAACCCAACCTAAATTGAAGCTAAATGAAAAGTGCATGTTATATTGCTCCACAAAAAACACGAGACCTTTAGAGATCATGAGCTGCAATAAAAAATAACTAATAAGGTTATGGAGGGGTTGTGCTCGTTTTCACCTCGCAGATGGTAGACAGTGAATCAGAACTCATTAATGTTTAATGACATGAGCACATTGAGGTTTATTGCAATAAAAGAAAGGGCTGTAGTAAAAATTAAAATACCGCACTCAGCTGCATGGATCTAAACCTCAAGGGAAACCCATGTTGGACATTTTTAACAAGCTAAACCTCTTTATGATGTGAGTGCCCATGATTGCATTTGGAAAATATACACATAAATTGAAACAGTACAGCAGGACGAGAAACATAAAACAATGTCAATGCACTATTTAGAATTACCACAGCCTTTAATAATGAATGACTCATTTTATTAGTGTGCTATGCATAAAAGAAAATATGCCCAGCTTAAATAGGCTGCTTTGTATAACATTGCATTCTGTAGGATGATCACATCGATGTAAATTCTCATCACTCATTCACACCACAAAAAAATGGCAATTGACATTAAAAATGTTTGCTTTCACAAATTAAAATGGCAATGTATTGACTCACCACAAGAACACACACAGCTCCACTTTATTATCCACAGACCTCAGAATTTCATTCCTTCTGTTTGCTTAACAATATGCTCTGGTTGTTCCTCCTGAGACTGTAACTAGTATATAAATTCAGAGCAGGGGCGAAAATTTGGCCCTGGCAATTCCGTCCCAGTTTTTCAGACGGGGACATTATTTGCTTTATAGTTGCAAAAACCAGGCGGACGTGAGTTTATGGCGACAACAGCACTTACAAACCTTCACATATACTGCCACCATCTTAGAAAATGATGGAGATGCTTGCATTTTAAAACGTAATATCACCTACTTAAACACCCAAACACCAAAGTACAAAGTCATAGGGAACCAGTCGCGAGCTTTGATTTTTTAAAAAGTAGAAGCCTGATGGCACCAGATGGGAGGCTCCAGGCTGCAACAGTACAGTCTTGTATATTTTCGTCATCTTAGTGTGAAACTCCAGAGGTGCTGCATTTCTTTCTTTCGTCCAGCGGCCCAAATTGGCCCGAGAGGGCATCGGTCCTTCTGGCATTATCCAGAACTGCCAGATTGCCAGATTGCCAGTTCGCCTGTGGATCAGAGCAAAGAGCAATGTGCATTGGAAATGCAACTGAGTGCAAATGTGTGCTTATCTGTAGGCCATGCTGTTTCCTTCCTCGCTGTGAGGTTAATCATGAAGCCAATACTCTTTAACCCAGACAGAGACAATGTGCAGCATGACAATAAAAACAGATTCCCTGCTAAATATTATGAAATTCACTCTTCATTCCCTGCACTGTTCAGTCCCTGCACTGTTCACCATTGCACACAGTCTACTATAGTATCTCACCTTATCATGGTCATTGCATTTCTGTGAGTGATTTTTATTTGTATTCTTATGTATGAGTGATATATGTGTGTATATGTGATTGTTGTGTCATGATTGTCTTGCTACTGGATGCCTAAAATTTCCTTTGGGGTGAATAAAGTATCTATCTATCTATCTATTTATCTATCTATCTATCTATCTATCTATCTATCTATCTATCTATCTATCTATCTGTTGAACATTTTGAAATCAGCCAACATTGACTTGACACATGTAAAATGTGAGTGAACTCACATTTTCACTCTGAAAGTGAACTCTTAGAGCTCTGTAAAAGAGGACATACTTTGAAGGACTTTGAAAGTTACACTTCAACCTCTAGTCATAAACACATAAGGGAATGATGAGATCACAGATTCAGACACACACAAACAGAGGGAGAGAGAGAGAGACCCCAAGTCAAAGCAAGAACACACAACCAAAAGGGGAACCCATGAGAGTGGCTGTAAAAGCTGGGATAGTGCCTGCTCTTTGGCTGCCAGACAAGGCTCATAAACATTCATTTGAATCCCAGTGAACCATAAATGCCCTCCTGTGTACACTCACGATAGGGCCGCACATTGTGATCAGTAGGTGACCCGCACTGGGTGGGGAGGGGGAGGGGGACGGGCTCTCCCGAGAGTGAACCCTAGCCTCTTTCAGGGGTCTGTTTCTCATTCTCTGAGTGAGCTGTTACGAAAGCACAGGGAGAAGAAACATGTCGGGATGGAACTAGGTCGAGGAGGCGTGTAGTTCACGTATGCTGCAAGAGGAGGACTAAAATGGTTGGAAATCTCATGGGGAAGGTTCAGAGCAAGGTTAGCCAAATACTGAATAAATCAAAAAGGGGCTTGGAAAGCTCTTTCCCTGCTGAAGGCGCTCAGCTCCAGGGTGACTGACCAGGCGCAGGTGGAAGCGGAGGACTTTTAAGGGTCGGACACAATGGAGAAATCGGAGTGTAGCTGTCTTAGCTCTAGTCTATTTCCACGACGTTCCTCCTCCGGGATTGTTCTGGTGCCGCCAGAAATTCCACCGGATGTCCCTCTTTTCAGCCGGATCTCTTTTACTTTCCTTGTTCTTTGTGTTGTAATTTCTAAACTCTGATGGATTTCTGAAGAGTATGGTTACCTGCTCCTCAAATCACCGCAGGGTAAATCCAGACAGCTGGCTAGACTATCTGTCCAATCGGAGTTTTTTAGTCACAAGACTTAAACCTTTGAACGTTAACGTTTCAACAAAACAAGCTCCTTCCCTAGGCTATTTTGCAGGAAAGGTTGCTCTGTCTTATCCCGGGAATGCTGTGAGACCCTCCTCCGCATTCACAGGTGTCTTTGCTGGACATTTCAGTATTAATTAGGATTGTTTTGTCATCTTAAAACATGTGATTAGAAGTCTACAAGCCTTTTATATCAGTGTGGCTGATTTGAAAAGACTGTAGTGAATTAAATCACTTTTGAAACTGACCACCAATATGTTCATGCAAGACTCCAGTGACAATCAAGTTTTCAATCTTATGATGTCCATGGGTTTTTCATGTTACATTACATATCATTAGCTAAATAAGCAGTTATTGCCATGGCTGAGCATTTCCACCTTGGGACTGCAGTGCACCAATAACAGTTTCAGATAAAACAGCGATTCAGACAGCCAGGGTTTCATCAAAGACTGTATGAAAACATAGATGAGGCGCAGGAGTCCTGTACAAAGGCATTTTCTATGGGCCCCGCCCCGCAACTACAGCTATTCACTCTAGCATCTTTTTCCTCCTCACATGAGGGCCCTGGATACTCAGTCCCCTTTATCCCCCCCAGTCCGACGCCCGTTATAAGGCAATCCAATTCATTCCAGTCTGCACAGTAGTGATCGGACGTGGGAGCTGCGGGATCCAATTGTGAGTCAACCACGTTTAATGACGTTTGACACACCGTTTTTATAACACCAAAGCAGCACAAACACTTATCAGCATGAGCGGAACTGCCGAAACGGACAGAAATCATCTTTGGGAAAAATGTGATGTAGGTCGTTTTTTTTGGCCCATGTCCTAACATAGAGGGGGCTGGGTTCATGACTTGTATTTCCGCCAGCAAACAGGTGGCTTTGGAGCTGTCACGCTTACATCTTTACAGTCTATGGATGTCAAACGTCACATACCGAAAGAACCAATCTTGTCACTTTGCAGGATTTTTCATCAGCTTTTATCCATCCTTAGCAAAACGCTACTGCTTTGAGATCAAGGCCAGATACAACATTTGTCATTGAGGGGGAAAAAACAGATGTGCTTCCAGCCCTTTTTCAGTTAAATTTTTAAAACTTTGAAACCATGTTATCAAAATACACATCATAGCAGATAACGTTTGTTAGTCAGAATTATCACTGCACCTTTTTTATTGAACGCCCCTGATTGTACCCCTTCTATACTGTACTTTAAAGGAGTGCAACAAACCTGAGTGTATTTTTTTTCCTATATGCTGTCCAAGCATTTGTAATCCCAACACAGGGGCTTGGAAACTCAGCCTCCAATGATCCATTTAATATATTATAGGCGCCCGGATCTGGAGTCCATTTGGCTTGCCGTGCAGTGATGCTGAACGCATGTAAAACCTCAGCCAGTGCAGGATCGTGTCATTATTCACATCACATGCACTTATAGTTCCTGTGACTCCCAGTTTCCTGGCATATGGTTCACTGTGACTTTAAAGCTTATTATGGCTCAGCTGCATATGATAAATGTGTGCTCAAAACACTTCATGGCCGTTATCACTTTTGCTATGTGCAAAAATATACGTTTGTCTACTGCTATCCTTTAAGAATACCAGAATTTCTGTCAATTTTGTTGCACTAAAGCTTCTAACAGATATCCCCTGACTTTGCATTAAAACACTCGGGACGAGTGGCATCAGAAACTCGCTATGTAAGCACTTTGGACTATTACCCATAATAAGCCCCTATAAGTCTGTGTGAGAATAGTGGAATAAACCTGGAAACAAGAAGGTAGTGGAGTGGACTTCAGCGAGCCGGGGTGTTATTTGTCACAACACATTATCTGCTCTCTCTGAACAACGCGGCTAGCCCTCTCGCCGGTTTGCTGCTGGGTTCATCCATCACAGGGTGGGTAGCATGATAAAAAGGCTCATCCCTAACCCACAGCAAGGGCCCAGCCGTGACGCCTCAGTTGACCTGTCAAACTGTAAGAGTTATTATACACTATGGTGTTAAAGGTCAAAGGGAGCAGCAAGCTCAGAGGGTGTCAGTCCTCAAAACACACACACAAACACACACACACACACACACATTAGATAAATTAGCTGCAGTTCATTAACGAATGAGTGAATTATGCAAGAGATTCGATTCAGAGGGACATGTTAAGTATCGCATATAGGCTGCATGTGTCTCTGCTATATTCATGTGGCTGTTTTGTTTTATGAATGACATTAGTTCTAGTTGGACAACGGGTTACACTATCGTGTTGTGGCTGCTGTAAGATGTTTCCTTAATTCTTAATTTTTGTGCAGTAGTTTTACAACACTAGGTCAAGATTCAAGATTTCTTTAATGTCATACCCCAGTGCAAAATTACGTGCAAAGTTCACAGCTTCAAAGAATACAGAAACAGAAGCAATTAAAAACACGTGGAAAAGTCAAGTCTTTAGTTATATGAATTAAAATAAAGGCTTAAGTGCTTAAATGCTTACATGAGTGTGCAGAGTAGGTAGAGTGATACATATACGTATATTTAAAATGTCTAAAAAAACTGAAAAAATATGAATGTCTAGATACTAGATACCTACAGTTGGGAAAGAGTGTGAGTTATAACTATCCGTATTTAAAGTGAGTAGAGTCAAACACCTGGTAGTTGGGGCATAAGTCCATACATATTCATCACTGGCTGCCAGCAATATCTACACAGAGAAGCACAGAATATGTATATAATGATCAGTTGTTTCGTGCCACACAAAAAACTTTTTGTCCACTATCACCTCATTCATTAGAGGTTGGTTCTGGAACATCCTATTATGCCAACAGATATGATTAGGAACAACACCATAACACCACTGGGAAAGTGGCTGTTCTAAAAAAAGTATCAGCTGCTCATATGACAGTTTACAATTTTGAAATTGTGGGTGCAACAGATACATAGTTTCTGTTATGGTGCCTTCGACAGATACCAAAAGGATTGGAAATCTCAAATGTAATTCTGATCTTTCCGAGCTCCCATATGACATGAAGAAAACCCCCTCTGGGACGTTCACCTACATTGTGAAGCCAAGAGAGTTCTGTTTCACATGTGGTTTCCAGTGTTCTGCTTTTGAACACTGACAGTTAACAGGGAGAAAGTAGGAGGTAATCGCTGAGGGACAAACAAAGCAAAGTAAAGCCTGCTTTTCACTGCGAGCAGTAGGCAAACACTCAAAGGGGAAGGGTGTGGGAGGGTGAAACACAGTTCACATTGCGCCGATGGGCTCAGGATATTTATAAAGCCCACTAGGCATCACGTCAGGAGAGCTATGCTGAAAAATGTTGTTCCCAGATGGACCGCCTCATCCAGATTTATTTATTACAGAGCAGCTTCCTCATAGATTACGCAACTGTGTCGCAGCACGAGTGAACTCTGTGGCTTGGTGTGTGTTGCCAGCAGCCTGCCTTGCTCAAGGTGAATCAGATGTGGGTCAGATGGAGGGCACGTCCTCTCAGCACGCCCCCATCTACAGAGTACGGAGCAAATTTCAAAAGGTTACACAACCTTTTTAACATGCCATTGCTCTCACCATGACAAGGGGAGACATGAGATCTACAGGTCATGGACTCCTACTAAACCACAGACACACTGATAAGACTGACAGGAATAAAAATAGATGACATATCAAACATATTTTCTTGGCTTATGTAAAACAGCTGATAGTTAAGACACTCTTGTAGACTTCTTTTGGCACAGAAGCTCCCACCTTATCACAAGGCTATATTATACACAAAAAACCATCTAAAGCCGACATCCTGCATGCAAGTCATGACCAGAGTCGGCGGCCTCTGTGAACTACACCTGAACTTAGTTAAATGGAAACAGACCAAGCACACAGTGTGCGTCAGGATGAAAGCATCCCTCAGGAGAGCTGTTCCTGAGGTTTTTAAGGGAGAGGATGTGGGTTATCAAACAGCACAAGAGAGCTTAAAAACACTTTTCTAAACTGACTAAGTCAGTATGGGGCTTAGTTATATGTCTGAGCAAAAATCACACTTCACTTCATATCACAGGAGTACAATTTCCCCCCTCACTCTTAGCTTTATTAAAGTCGAGCATGCATTTTTACCACAAAGGTCCAAGTCATATTGGTCCCTCATTATACTGTTTTTAAATGTTTTCCCATGCGTACAGCTTTCATTTCTGCATCGCAGACTTACATCAAACTGACGTGAGAGGAATAAAAAAGATGGCATCTGCAAGTGACTGAAAATCCAATCTTGTGATCGCATTACGGTGTGAATTATGTCTGGGTGTCATTTTCTCGAAAAGCTGACTACTAAAAATGGAAGTTGAAGAAACAACAAATTGAAACACTGCTGAGTTTGACAAAAACATCCACATATGGTGCAAGTAAAAGAGAGAATAGAGGGTGTGGGAGGCAAAAACACAGCAGCCATCCTCCTACGCATGACACGCTACTGAACCTAAAGATGGGTGCGTGTGTTTATATTGCACTTGCATGTTGTCCAAGTGCAGTGAATACTCCAGTGGGTCACAGAAAGAGAGAGAAATGAGGGAGGGAGAGGAAGAGGAACAGTTTGTGTTTGTACCCTTCACACAGAAGCCAAGAAGAGTAATTGCCTGCTCAACACCTCGGAGGTGAAAGGTTGGATGGGAATGCAGGGGGTGGTCACACACACTGCTGTAATTAGCCTGCAGAAGGACAAATGAGTCTCCCATCAGATCGCTGTGAACATGTCAGATTTGGTCCACTGAAGACCTTACAAGGTATTATCGTGGCCTCTTGAAGTTCCTGATTATACGATAGGGAAAATAAGTGCATGGCTTGGACAGTTGTAGCTGGTGTTCAGAGCACTTGGTCTGCATTAGAAGCTTTTGAAAGTCTCACTGTCTCAACATGCACTGCAACCCTGAACTTACCTAGACATTGCCCGTAAGAGCTGTATGTGAGAACACAAATTTCCAAATGGATTGGGCATTAAACAGACTTTACCAGGTCCAGCTTCCCACTACAAAGTCTTTGTAATGTCCAATTGAACCCACGTGTGAAAAGAGCATGTCGCTGTCCGGACAATTTGAGGGAGTGTTGATACTGTTGCTAGAATGTTATAATACAAACCTCTTACAGGCTAAATTGCATACACAACTCATGTGGTGTGGTACACCGACACCATGCTTCTACCATAATCGGTGAAACTGGCTACACCGGACACAAGAGCGGTGCGTATGCACTGCGGAGACCTGCTCTATAGGTGTCAAAATAGGACTTTCAGTGAGTGTATTACCAGTTTCCTTTTATGAGTTTCTGTTCTTATTTCTTGTTTCCCTCACCTGCATCCTCTGATAACAGCTGACAGTAGGGTGATGTTTTCACAGCGCTCCAAAAACTGAAGAAACAACAACAACAATCCCCAAGCAAAAGCTCACCATCTCGCCTGCGACTCATACAATCCTACGCCGTGTGTGTGCCAGTTGTAGCCAGTTAAAAGTTAGATTTCGAGACACATTTGTTCCACCAATGGTCTGCATACGATACACGTGGATCGTAGCCAAAGCTTTAGGAAAAAAAGAGATTTAGAAGACGGCAACGAAAATGTTTAACTGCAGATACTAAGGGCTAATGACAAAATTGTTGGACAAATTCAAGGAACAGCAAGAGACACGATTGTTTGGGACCAAACTACAAACTGGCTACGTTACCGCGAATTAAGCCGCATCACGTCCTGCCGCATGCATGCTATAGCCGGCTGCCACCCCTCACTTAACCCTTGTGTTGTCTTCCCGTCAAAAAATCTACACTTTTGTTGAGGCTT
>NC_045736.1:30507774-30507942 GCF_008692095.1 Etheostoma spectabile
AATGTTTTAAACTTTTTATGACGTTTTCAACATTAACACTAACTTATTAACTTTAGTTTCACAATTACGTTTGGAATTTATGTTTAATAAACTTCATTTATAGATAATTAAACCTAAGGATTGTTGTTTGAGTTAAAAATGCAGAAATTAGGAATTATTTAGACTAAA
>NC_045736.1:30507952-30508101 GCF_008692095.1 Etheostoma spectabile
TGGATGTTGATGGATAATCACAGACTGGACAATGTCAACTTTTACTCAATACTATTACAAAACCACTTTAATTTTTTTCCAAATGCTATAAAATTGAATGAGACGCCCCAAAATTGATGAAAGTAGAGATTTGTACTTGCCAAAGAGCG
>NC_045736.1:30508111-30515100 GCF_008692095.1 Etheostoma spectabile
TCAATCATGTTATTTTGGGTAATTACAATTGGGTAGTTAAAAAGAACATTCATATAGGAAAATGGGTCAATTCGACCTGAGTACAACATGAGGGTTAAACCATACTAAGGATGGGTGAGAAAAAATCTGTCATGGACAATCTCATGTTGTGTGCTCCATGTGTGAAAGGGCAACTCTGGACAGAGTTCATATGAGAAACTGCTAGATTCACACAGACAGGCAGGCAGCTTTGAACAGAAAAGCAGTTTAAATATGTTTAATGCTCTGTTAACTCGTTCCATATAGTATAACTAATCTAGATGGGGGCATCTGGGGGTAATTTGGTTGAAAGGAGGAATCATACATAGACTAATGTGCAACACAGCTGTCCTCATGAGACATGACTGGGTTTGGTTATTCCAAAGTATTTCATCAAAATCATGAAAACTACATAGCGACCTGTTTTCAATCGTCACAAAGCCTGAATAAAAGAGCTGCGATTTAGCACAATTTCTCAATTAGACGGTTCTACCGTACATGGCAAAAAGACTGAAATGCACGTCTCCTGTTCGGTTAGACCGGGTTTCTACCCGCCCCCTATCCTGCCACTGCTCCGCTGCCGGGCTTGGATGAGCCAGACTGGACTGAGATTGAACTGAGCCGAGGAATTCCAACATCTGGCTTGTATCTACAGCTTACGGTCATTTGGATGCAGTTGATGGTTTCCAGTAGATCCACAAAGACTGAATTGTTCTTGGTTTGGGCCTTGTCTGCCTTGGACTCGGAGGGCGTGGTGCTCTGGCGCCTGACTGCCACAGCTGGGCCTGTCTGTCAAATCCTCATGTGACACACAAGACTGAGTTATCCCCAGCGTGAGAATTGGGAGAAAGATTGGGGTGGTCACCACATAAATGTAGGGGCTTCGATGAAATGTGAGAACAATCTGTATTTAAGGCCGGAATCGCCACATTAATTATATAGAAAAGAGGCTAAGAGATGGGAAATTCCACTTTTCACAGCTTTTTACTACATTAGCTGTGGCACATGAACTCATTATAAACTCTTTCAGGGACCAAAAGATGACAAACACTTGCTTCAGTCAGCTAAACCACACGCTGGTGCCTCTCCTCCCCCACCAAGGTCCCACACTACACTGCAAGTTTGACAATCGGGTTCAACACCAGGTCAAGCTCTGGGTTTGACAATGGGCCAACCAGTCTTCAATGGGACTAAAGCAGACAGCTTTCCCACAAAGAGCTCAGTCACACAGAGGGGATTCTGGCTTAGTGGCCTCTCCTATTTAAACCACACTGACTGGAATTAAAGAAAATCTCTCTCACTGAGTTTCAACGTTACTGGTGCTGTTGCTGCTGTTGTTGCTGGCTATGGACACTATCAGTTACCATCTCAGTGGTTCACCAACTCTGTTCGCACCAAGAGCCGAGCCTTTTCACTTTTTCCTTTTCGTTGATTTTGCATATGTCTCCCCTTGATTAACTTTCCTTGCACTGATATAAAAACAATATATCATGTAGAGACAGTGTGTGAGACTCTTACTGTTTGCTGCTGTGTGCATACATTCCCATTTAGCTCAGGCTAAGAAGATTGATTTTTATTTTAAACATCCTGGATGTTTCGCAAGTGCATCTGTGTTGCTTTTAAGCTTGTCTTTGTTGCATGCGCGTGTAATGATAGACGTGAGTTTTTCTGTGTGTATGCGGGTGTACGGCTGGCGAGCGCTGACTGAGGGACATGGATCTTGCACACTGAGTGTGTGAACTCTGGCTGAACCCCTGGGTGTACTGTTTCAGGCACGCTCTGACAACCTCGCCCCAATGACCCGGCTCGCGACTGCACAGTTCACAGGGAGGTCCTC
This sequence comes from Etheostoma spectabile, assembly GCF_008692095.1. Classification (NCBI taxonomy): domain Eukaryota; kingdom Metazoa; phylum Chordata; class Actinopteri; order Perciformes; family Percidae; genus Etheostoma; species Etheostoma spectabile. Next base: position 30,509,967 of record NC_045736.1, read on the forward strand.
TACTCACGCACAGCCTACCCCCCCCCACACACCACCCCCACCCCCCATCGCCTCTCTGTTCCCCCTGCACCCTCCTTCACCTCTCTTCTCCACCCTCCCTCTCTACTCAACTTTTCTCAATCTCTCCCTTCATGGTGTGTTTTTTCACAACTCCTCCTGCTTTCCCTTCTCTCTCTATTTCTATCACACTGTTGTCAACAAGACAGAAACTGTCTGCTGGCATCTTGGAGAGACAGGTCCTGCCGACCTGCCAATGGAGACAAAGTGTCTTTAAATACCAGACACTCTAACATCCTTATCAGGCCTGTGGAATGAGTTCTTTTGTGGATAACAAAATGTTCTTTCTCACAGAAGTGGCAGTTTTCAGAACAACGTGAACAACTCAAACGTAATCTTAAGGGAAAATAAACAAATCTTTTACTTTATTTAAGCGTTTGCATCTTGCACTACTTTATACTTCTACTACACTACATTTAAGTAGGAAATGGTGTACCTTTTACTCCACTTCATTTATTTATTCACTTAATTAACAGATTAAAGTGCCCATATTATGAAAAAAAACACTTTTCTGGGATTTGGGGTGTTTTTTGTGTCTCTGGTGCCTCCACACAACTCCAAACTTGTAAGTGAGATCCGGTTTCTGAATGTCCTCTGTCTTCAGTGAGCTGGTCAAAATCTGCATGGCTTTCTACGTCACTAGCTGAAACAAGGTGGCTAACCGTAGCATGCTAGCAGTAGCATGCTAGCTCGTTCTCAATGGCAAAACACTGCTACCACCAACGGGTAAGCCTCTCCTCTCTAAGCATAGCTCCTATGGCGCCATTTAAATGCTACAAAGCCATCACCTGCCGTTAGCATCCCATTGACTTTCATTCATTTTGGCGCCACTTTGACAGTGAATAACTTTACATCTGAAGCATCTAAATACTCTATTTGTCAGTAGCTCTGTAGCTAAAACAGAGACCTGAACAGGGACCTGAACAAAATGAGGATCTGCAGTGATGTACAACAACTTTATGGTGTTTTTTGAAAATGAAACCACATAAACCTATTCTTGTACAACCTCAAAATACAATTATGAACATGAAAATGAACACAATATGGGCGCTTTAACATTTTACATACAAAACACGTGATTAATATGCATTATTGTACTGTAGATTAAACTACCCAAAAGACAAAATTAGCTCCATATCCACCAACTATAACATCCACCCTGTATAATCACTTTCCCCTTCTAAACTGCGTTCTCAATTACGTTTCGAGGGAAAGTGTTTTCTCCCACATTACACATCCTCGGGTGCAACAGGTGCACTAAGAGAAACAGTTGCAGTTTTAAACACGTGGTTTTGTTGTGAATTGAAAAAAAACACCTGGTTAGGTTTAAAAACCAAATCAAGAAAGGGTTGAAAACACACTGAATTTCCATTCCTTTAACATTTTTATTTGAATAGAGAGCGCCATCTAGGGAGCTCAGAAAATAAAGACAGTGGTTCACGAAGCTTCATTTGACCATCACTACTAAACATCCCGCCAAATCTAAATGATTTAATAAATCGTAGAGTATAGTATATAAATTAGGTTTCAAAATCATTAAAAAGTAGTACAAGCAGTAGAATTGCACATCACACTCTCCTTGAGCAGAAGAACGAGCCCCACTACTTGGCAACAGACTGTTGTTAGCAGCTAACCAGCACACACAACCTGAGCCACTTCACAGAGACAGACAGCACCAAGCACACACCTTAATGCATGTTACTAACTCAACTTCTTCCCTTTCCCAGAGTCTTGTGCTCTCTCGCCCCTCTCCTCTCTCCTCCCATCGCTTCCTGCAGGTGTTTCTGGCTTTGGAGCTGTGGAGTCTGGATCTGGGGTTGGAGTCACGTGCTGCCACCATGTTCCTGCTCGACACCCTCTGCTACAATTCTTCATGTCTCTCTCTCTCACTCTCTCCGTCTGTCCCTTCTCTTTCTGTCTGTCTTTCTCTCACCCCCAACCGGTCGAGGCAGATGCACCCCCACCCGGAGCCAAGGTTCTGCTCGAGGTTTCTGCCTCTTAACCCTTATGTTGTCCTCGGGTCAAATTTGACCTGTTTTCAGTTTTGATTTTGTTTTTTTTGGCACAAAAAAGGGGCAAAAACATTAAAAAAAACCACCCACAACACTGAAAAAGTGCCAATTCTTTTGGGGAAAACTGATAATAATGGTGAAAAAAAGTGACTGAAAAATGTTGTGTTTTTCATGGCTGACGGGAAGACAACACAAGGGTTAAAAGGAAATTTGTCCTTGCCTCTGTCGCCTAGGGCTTGCTCTTGGTGGGAACTGTTGGGGTTCTGTAAATAACATCACAGAGTAGTTGTGTTGTGATTTGGTGCTATATAACTTAAATTGAATTGAATTGAATTAAGTGAATAATAGGAATGCTGTCATAAACTGTATGGATTGCAGTAGCTCTCAACCCATTGAGATATAGTATATATTCTGTACAATATGTATGTATACAGTTTCTGTTATGTTTACACTAATGGGTTTTTGCCACTCTTTAACTTTAATTTTTCTGCAAAAGTATAGTTGTACAACCACGTCATTGAATTTGTTAGACGAGCTGAGTTGTTATTCGACTCTTATTTTTCTCTCCTTCTCACTCTGTCTGTCCATGTCTGGTAATTAAGCCACCACAAAGTTTTTTTTTGTATTCCTAGAAAAGGACTCTGTCTTTAAGTTATTCCATGTGTAATACAATCTCCTTGTGCTGTGCATCACATCACAAACTGCAGTTGCATCAAATACTTTAATACTTTTCCACTTTTGAGTGGGCCAGATGGTCCGACGTAATGTAATTCAAGATTCAGAATATTGCGGAGGCGGTACGAAAAGTTCCCTGAGCTAATCCTTTTAAGAAGGAAATGCATGAACAATGAATTATAAATCAGGTGACAATTGATCAATGCATTACTGTCAGGTAGGGATGTTTTGATTAAATCTTATCAACACAAATTGAAAAGAAAAATACTTCATACAAAAACAGTCGTAACATTATTCATTAGGAATGAATCACAGTGGTTGTTCATTTCCAAGAAAGCAAAGAACAGAAGTCCTGATGTTGACTTAAACTGCTCTGGATAACATTACAGTGTTCTTTCCTCAGTAAATGACTCATGGGGAATTTCAACATAGCCCTTATTGATTTAGCTCATGTAGCCCAGGAAATAGGATGATCTAGTACACTGTTGGACAATTATTTTGGTCAATGTTTACTGAAAATTTCATTGGACAAAAAGAACAGTTGAACACCTTCAACTGTGAAATCTCCCTAAATACTTTTCCCGTTGAACTTTTAGCATTCCCTTTAAATTAATAAAATAAAAAAGCATATCCAAATGGGAGGGGCAAAGTGTGCGTGTCATTCAGAACCTACGCCAAAATAAAACTTGCAACAACAATCGTGTTTTCTCAATTACATTGTTTTTGTGACCGTTTAGGAGCCGAAATCGAAACATGCGATTAAAATTTGGTTAATTTGGTTTGTACCTTATCATGGCCATTGCATTTCTGTGAGTGATCTTTGGTTTTATTCTTATGTATGTGTGATATTCTTATGTGTGCGTGATATATTTGTGTAAATGTGTTTGTTGTTGTATCTATCTATCTATGTATCTAATTGCACAGCCCTATGATCCAGTGTGCATTTCAGTAGTGTGCACATGCTAACCTTGGGCTCACTATTCAATGCTTGTAGTCTGAAATGGCCATTGTACACTGAGAAGTGGAGATAATGGGTCATTGAAAATAGTTTCAAAATAAAATACCAGTGCACAGAGTGAAACCAGGCAAACTGTTTCTGTCAGATTGTGGTCTGACGTGTGTTTGTCCTCGCGGCCACCTAGTGTGATTGGCAATAAACAAGCACTTCATAAATCTAGAAAGTATTCCGTCTCTATCAATGTGTGTCTTGTGCCGTGTCATAGGTCTTCAAACCTCTCCTTGCTGATCGCCCCACCAGTCATCTCATTAACTCTCTTCCAACCTCTCCCAAACCCCTGGTACAGGCTTTACTCTTGACATTATGGGAGGGACCACTTATCCACTCAAAGGACCCATGCTGTGCTGCCTGTGCAAACTGCCTGATTAGTTGGCCACCCCTGACTTGCTGTTTGGTCTGTGAGTGCCAAATGATAGATTGTCTCTCATTTATCTTTTTCAAAAGCCTCTGCTCCATCTGCACGGTTAGCACATCCACCTGGTACTTCTGTTATTTTAAGTTCACTCGTGAACAAGTCATTTCTGAAGACAAGAAGGGCTGAATAGAGAATAGAGAGCTTTGTATGGTACAGTTGTGCAATACACAAACCGCTTTCAATTTCCTCTTATGTTCCTTGATTTCATTTTCATTGACAAGTGTGTTTTCTCTAAGTCTTGTTTTCACATTGCAGGGCTGTTTCTGTGTCCAGTGAGAATAGTAACACGAGCCTTTACGAAGACACATAGGGATGAGAGCTTTAAAAATAAAACCTTTATCTGACAGTCAGGAAAATATTTATCAGTGAATGTGGCTCTGCTCCCCCTCCCACCCCCAGAATGACTTGCGTTTACCAAGGGCATGCCCTCGTTCCCTACACAGCCCACAGAACTCCTGCTGGAAATGGGCTTGTGTTACAGGGCCCCTGGGGGGCTCCCAGCAGGGGCTGGAGGCCGTCAAGAGCAGGCCCCTTTAGCCATGGACAGCTCCTCCGCTCTCGCAGAGTCAGCGAGGGAAAGACCTGAACTTGGAATGACCCCACCAAGCAAAGTCCCCAATGGGTTCATCCACAGGACAAATCTCCGGTTCCCCTCACCCCTAAATGTTTCTGCTCTTCTCTTTTTGTTTTTTTTGGACCTGTTTTTCCAACTAGACCAATACATTTTCCAGAGTATCAACCCCCCTTCAAAACCCCCATCTCTTCCTGCTTCCCGTCCTCTTTTCCTCCCCCTCCAACACCATCAACCCCCCACCCCTACAGAGTCACCTAGTTAACTCTTTTTAGTCCTCTCATGGAGAGGAAAGGCCTTTCATCCTAATGTGTTAGGAGTGTGGAGTTTATTGTGCCCTTAGCCGTATGGAGGTGTCGAAAGAAAGAAAGAAAGAAAGAAAGAAA
>NC_045736.1:30515110-30516275 GCF_008692095.1 Etheostoma spectabile
AAGAAAGAAAGAAAGAAAGAAAGAAAATGTTTAGAAAGTATTATGTTACATATAATGTATTCTATTGTACTCTTACTTATTACTTTTATTACTCCACAATGTTTCTATGCAGTTTTAAATCTTAAATACAAAACATAGAAACATCTGTGAACATGTGGAAAAATACAATGCATTGTTATTGAAGAATATGTAATATACTGTAATCTTCTTATTGTGGTTTTTTAGGTAGACAATTTTAAGATCTGTCCAGGGACAACGGATGACAAATAACTTTTTTGCTAATTCTGGTGCATTTACAGCAATGCTTATTAATGTAGCTGTCCCTGTCAAATAAATTAATAAAGTAAATTAAAATTACACCTCAAAGTGCTACAACAAGAGTAGATATGTATGGTTGGGATGTCACAACTATACCGTCTATTGTTAGAAAGTGCCGTTAGAGTCGTTCCCCGGCTGCGATGACGGTGCAGAGACTCCGAGAGCCAAGAGCAGACTAGGCTTTTTACAGGAGGGGGGCTTAAAGAGACAGATGCTAAAACAAAATGTTTCAGACAGAGGGTGAAGACAGGGTTAGGCACAGGCTGACACACCAACCAGACGGCCGACCCTCGGTAGAAAAGGCAGTTGGACTGATCAGTCTCCCCGAGTTGGTCAAAAAATGCCTTGGAACACACCAAAGCAACGTGACGTAATACGTCACCATAACAGCAGAAGGAGCTAATCTGTATTGTCGGCCAAAATTTTAAATTGAATGGACACTGGGTCTGGTTTCTCTTGTTATTCCAAGGGGGTAAGCCTCTCCTCCGTGAGCGTAGCGTCAATGGCGCCGTTTTGATGCTACGAAGCCATCACCCGCCATCAGCATTCCATTGACTCCCATTCATTTTGCCCCCACTTTGACAGTGAATAAATTTACATCTGAAGCGTTTGAAGACTCTGTTTGTCCGTTGATTATTTCTAAAGAAACATGACAATGTATAAAAGGCTCCATTACCTTGCACCTCAAGTTATGGCTCCATAGCAGACGTTTTTGTAAAAATAGGCTAATGATTGTATCATAACCATGTGACTTACTGTCGCACAGTAGTACAGGGTAAGCTTGTGTCTATGTTATCTCCTAACATATACCTACCTCTCCATCTCTGCTGATTAGGAATGATTGAGA
>NC_045736.1:30516285-30516405 GCF_008692095.1 Etheostoma spectabile
ACAGCTACCAGAAGACTTACAGCTTTAAGACAGGGTGCTCACGTCACATCTACATCTTCAAGCTCAGTTGGAGGTTGCGCAGTAACGCTCAGCCATCACCAGGAAAGAGCTTCTAATAGA
>NC_045736.1:30516415-30525203 GCF_008692095.1 Etheostoma spectabile
CTCCGTCCAGAGCAACGTGATCTGTTGGTCCATTCTTTTAACTGTCTATGGGAAATTCATAGCCAGACTGTCATGTCGGCGTGTTTGGAATACAATTTTATGTTTTACTGTATTTTACTAACCGAAATGCGTTTCTAAAAAAAAAAGTGAGAAATAGGCCATGCAGTTGCAGAATCTGTCTTCATTTCAGATCGACAATGGTCAGCTTAAAAGACATTTTGAGAGATTCTAGTCACTCACATCCCCCTCCTCTTTTCCAGGTTTGCACTCCACCAATCCGTACCAATCCGGACCTCGCCAGACTGTCCAACAACCAATTATTGGATGGTGTGTCACGGTCTTAAGGGTGTAACCCGTGAACATGTGCGGATGAAGACACTTACGTCATGCGGACCAAATTTTCTGTGGAACGTATAAAACATGCTTTTTGAACATTTTGAATACATGACTCATACTTGTAATGGAGTATTTCTAAACTGTTGTGTGAGCACTTTGACTGGGGTAAAGAATCAGAATACTTCACTGTAGTGTCTGTACATATTTGTGGTGTAAAGTAAAACATGCAACTGTAATATGATGTAACAGAAAAGCAAAATACAGACGACTAACACAAGTGGCAGATTGTTGCAGAGACAGTAGCAATAATTACTGAATACACACAGCAGATGATGACTATGACTTTCAATCTTTTCCACTAGACAACATTTTGGCAATGTCAAAATTCCTCATCACTGCTTGTACTTTCCTATTGCTGGTATGACACTATAGCAATTATTTTACAGCCGCAAAATCGATATTCAGTTTGTTGAGACAGGGAATCTCTTTTACAATCACTAAAGTTTATAAGACCCAAGAGGCAAGATTTGATGTGTTATTTCTCTTGTGGTTTGGGGTTTTGTTTGGGATTAATTTTTCCCTTTTGGGCCCTCCTTGTGTTTGTGTCTCCCCAGTTTTGTGCTGTTGGTCATGTCCTGTGTTTCCCGAAGTGTCTGTAGGTTCTGTTTCCTGCTTTATTTTGAAGTCTGTTTTTGTCTCGCCTCTAGTTTGGCTTCCTGTGCCTGCCCTCTCCTGTGATTACCTGATGTTTTCCACCTGCTCCCCTGCCCTCTCGTCACCTGCTTCTTGTTACCTAATTACCCTGTGTATTAAATGTCTGTGATTCCCTTGTGCCTCGTCTGATCCTTTTGGCTTTGTCCTGTCGGTTCCCGCTCAGTGTTCCCGCTCAGTGTTCCCGCTCAGTGTTCCCGCTCAGTGTTCCCCACCGTCTCCAGTTGTATTCTTCCCTGTAAGTTTCCAGCCCTTGTTTTTGACTTTTGGTTTTTCCCTGGCTACCTGTGATTTTGTCGTCTTACTCTCTGTTGCTCTGCTTTTTTGTACAATAAACCTTTTCAACTTCCCGCCTGCTGCTCTGCGTTTGGGTCCTCCTTGCGCTACCACAACAATTTCTCTGTTTTACCTTTTGTAGTAAGTGACCCAGTTTGCAGTCTATATCCACAACATTCTACTTCCGGGATTGCTCCATTGCCGCTGGAAATCTTGCCGAATTTCACTCTTTTCGGCCAGATTTTCGTTACCTTCTGTTACGATCTGGGTCGATGTTAAGCTGACCATAACGTTATTAGGAAGGATGTGGAGGAACCCAAACAAAAGGGAAACGAGGGTATAGTAAAATGAAGGTAGCTTTCTTTGTGTTGCAATTTTGAATTTGTTTTCCTGACATCAAATGTTCTTGGGACTCTGCTGAGATCTGAGGAGCAGGTAACCAGAGTAAATCCATACATCTAGCTAGACTCTGTCCAAGCTGAGTTTTCTCTCCACCACTAAAACTTTTGAACGTACGCATGTTCCTTCCCGAAGCTGTTTTGCAGCTGTTGCTTAGCAGGACAATTGTGATTTCTTTAAAGAGAGGCCAATAAACCACAGTATATTCTACCATCCCGGCATGCAACGTAGACTAGCCAGTTTGAGTTATTGTCACCAGAAGATGAATTCCTTGCTGCTTCTGACTGTGAACTCTTCACTGCTGCTCAGGTAGTTAAAGCGGTGGACTTTTCCACTCAGCCTGAGCCTCTGTGAGCTCTGAGCAGAGCGGCTGGCAGAGAACCAGACATCAGCACTGGTACTGTAAAGGCTTAAAGACAGAAAGGGCTCCAGAGGCATTGGCAAGCCTTCCCCCATGAATTTTGCATAATAAAGTCCATAACACTCAATATCCTCACCTTAGTTGTCCACCATTTATGATACCAGTGAGAAGGCCCAATGGATTTATAGGTGTTAAAATGTCCTGCCCGAAAATTGGATTTCTATTTAATGCTATGGTAAGGAATTTTAACAAGGAAAGCTCGTTTGTTGGCAGGGTCTTTTCTTTTTTCATTTGAAGAAAAGTATGAAAGCGTGGATGTGTGAACCTGAAAGTGTGCTTGTTCTGTATCTTGGGTTCAGTATTTTGTAAGATTAATTTAGATGCAAATCAGCCTATGTTTAACAGTCAGGATCAGATCACAGAGAAGTAAATGAAACTGAGTGAGCACCCCACTGTAGCTGCACAGACTCTGCTACTGCTGGGAAACAATGATGCCTTTGCACCCCCATGTGGTTCAATCATATTGTTACACATTTGTTGGAGACATTGCCACAAAGACAATCTATTTTTTTTCACCCACTATTACTAGTTTGAAACTATAGCAATTATTTTACAGCCACATAATCTAAATTCAGTTTGTTGAGACAGGAATCTCTTTTCAATCAGTAAAGTTTACAAGACCCAGGAGACAAGATGCGATGTGTTAATTCTCTGTTTTACTATCTGTAAGAACCCTGCAAAATACCACTTTTTTTTTTTATTATTTGATGTCAGTGATTCAAACGCATTTTTTTGTATATAATTATTTTGTGAAGCCCTTTTGAATATCCACATTGACTTTACTTGACTCTCTGCAGCTATTATGAAAAGAGAAACATCATTTGGCTTGAAGATCCATTATACATCTAACCTTGGTTTGAACAGTTCATTTGTGAAGAGGGGTGACTCTTCTTCAAAGGCAGAACCAAAGAAATGAAAGACACGGCGCCGTGATTAAGCTGTCAACGAGATGTAAAATATAGCACCGCTCCATTAACAATATCTGAGAGACCGTTTTTATGGACCGACAGCATATTTGAGCTTTTATATCGAAATTAATTTTATTCTACAATTGTTTGCACCAGTGAACAGGAAAATGTGTCCTTATAGGCTGTCTTAAAAACCTTTTACTACAGTGGCACGCTCTCCCAGATACTTTTATAATCTTTTTTCCAATTCTTTACAGAAGAGCTCAGTCTTGTCCCTCTGCATTATAACCTTAAGGTTTGATTATAATATGCCTTGGTATGGTATCTACAGAACTGCTCATATGAGGATATCCGTTAGTAGTTTTTATACTGGCTTAAATATGTTTTTGATTTGGTTTTATAAGTCTAGCTGAAAATCAGTAATCTTCAAAACTGCAATCTGTGTTACGGACACAGTGAATACTACTAATAAAAAATAAAATGACATATAAAAAATATTTGAGGAACGCACGTTTACGTCTAATCATGCTCATATGTAGAAATGTTAACCCTCGGGTTGTCTTCCCGCCGACCTGGAAATTTTTGTTTTTCTGAGTCAAAATTAAAAATGGAAAAACCTTTTCATCAATGTTACGGTCATCTTTTTGACCCCTCTGTGGCTTTCCTCCAATGATTTTGTCACCTTTTCAACGGTGGTCAACTTTTTCTGAGCCTTTTAAAATTTTCTTTGGTTTTTCCCCAAATTTTTAAAGCTTTTTTTTTTAAACATTTGTCACTTTGTTTTACATTTTTGTTACTTTTTTGACATTTTTGTTACTTTACTTGACATTTGTTCAAACTTTGGTCATTTTATTGACATTTTTCTCTTTTGTTACACTTTTAAACTTCTTTTACCAATTGTTCTTTCTCCAAATCCCATAAAATTGACAAAAAACATAAAAATTCAATCTCAGTTCATTCAAAGTAATGAACTAATTATGTAACTTGTGAGGAGGGTTGTTTTTCAGGCTACTCTAAAAAGGAATCCTGTTAAGCCACCTTCATTCCAACTCTGAGTGAGACAACACAAATCCACTGTGTCACTCAGGTGATATCGGACCATTTTGATGCAGGATTTTAAAATTAAAAGCTTAAATGTCTAATTAAATCTATATTTGAAATCTTTGTCAGATTGTTAATTAAAGCCATATTTTCACTATTTCCAGAATACTCTAAAAAGGAATCCTTCTGTTAAGCCAGCTTCATTCCCACTCTGGATGAGACAACACATATCCAGTGTCTCACTCAGGTAATATTGGACTATTTTGATACAGGATTTAAGATTAAAGGCTTGAATGTCCAAATAAAGCTATATTTGTATAAATAATATATATATATAATATATTATCCAGAGTGTCACTCAGGTAATGTTGGCACATTTTGATGTAGGATTTTAAAATTCAAAGCATAAATCTTTAATTAAATCTATGTTTGAAATCTTTATCAGGTTGTTAATCAAAGCCATATTTTTATTCTTTTTCAGGCTACTCTAAAAAGGAATCCTCCTGTTAATTCAGGTTCATTGCAAGTCTGGGTGAGACAACACATATCCAATGGGGACTCGGGTGATGTCCGACCATTCTGATGTAGGATTTTAAAATTAAAGGCTTCAATGTCCAAATAAAGCTATATTTGAATTATTTATTCATGTTGTTAAAGCCATAATTTTACTTTGTTTCAGGCTACTCTAAAAAGGAATCCTCCTGTTAAGCCAGGTTCATTCCAACTCTGGGGGGGAGATCACATATCCAGTGCGTTGCTCAGGTAATATCGGACCATTCAGATGTAGGATTTAAAAATAAAGTTTTAAATGTCCAAGTAAAGCTACATTTGAAATCTGTTTCAGGCTGTTAAAGCCATATTTTTGGTCTTTTTCAGGCTACTCTAAAAAAATAATCCTCCTGTTACACCAGGTTCATTTCAACTCTGGGTGAGACAACACATATCCAGTGTGTCACTCAGTTAATATCGGACAATTCTGATGTAGAATCTTAGAATTAAAAGCTGTATTTGAAATCTTTATCAGGTTGTTGATTACAGCCATATCTTTACTCTTTATCTGGCTAATCTAAAATGGAATCCTCCACATATCCAATGTGTCACGCAGGTAATATTGAACATTTCTGGTGTAGGATTTAAAATTAAAGGCATAAATGTCCAAGTATAGCTAAATTTGAAATATTTTTCAGACTATTAATGCCATATTTTGGGTCTTTTCAGGCTACTCTAAAAAATAATTCTCTTGTTAATCCAGCTCCATTTCAACTCTGGGTAAAACAACACATATCCAGTGTGTCAGTAAGGGGATATTGAACCATTCTAATGTAGGATCTTAAGATGAAAGGTTTAATTGTCCAAGAAAAGACATATTTGAAATATTTATCATGTTGTTAACTAAAGCCATATTTTACTTTTTGTCAGGCTAATGCAAAACAGAATCCTCATTGTAAGCCAGCTTCATTCCAAGTCTGCGTGAGACATCACATATCCAGTGTGTCTCTCAGGTAATGTCAGAGCGTTCTGATGTACGATTTTAAAATTAAGAGCTTAAAAGCAAAGCTGTGTTGAAATTTTTGGCAGGCTGTTAAAGCCATCTTTTATTCTTATTCCAGGCTACTGTAAAACGGAATCCTCCTGTGAAGCCAGCTTTATTCCAAGTCCCGGTGAGACATCACATATCCAGTGTGTCATTCAGGTAATATCAGACGTTTCTGATGTAGGATTTTAAAAATAAGGACTTAAATTTCTATCTAAAGCTACTTGTGAAAACTTTTTCCGTCTGTTAAAGCCATAATTTACTCTTTTTAAGGCAAGTGTAAAATGGAATCCTGCAGTTAAGCCAGCGTCATTCCAAGTCCGGTTGAGACAGCACACATCCAGTGTGTGTCTAAAGTAATATCGGACAATTCTGATGTAGGATTTTAAAACTAAAGGCTTACACGTCCATATAAAGATATATTTGAAATCTTAATCACGCTTTTAAAGCCATACTTTACTCTTTTTCAGGCTACTGTGAAACCGAATCCTGCTGTTAAGCCAGCTTTATTCCAAGTTTGGGTGAGACATCACATATCCAGTGTGCCTCTCAGGTAAAATCGGATTATTCTAAAATGTAGGAATTTAAAATTATGGGCTTAAAAGCAAAGCTATGTTGAAATCTTTATCAGGCTGTTAAAGCCATATTTATCTTTTTTCAGGATACTCAAAAACGGACTCCTCCTATTAAGCCAGCTTCATTCCAAATCTAATTGACACAGGACATATTCAATGTGTTTCTCAGGTAATATCGGAGGGTTCTGTTGTAGGTTTTTAAAATGAAGGGCTTGAAAGCAAAGCTATATTTAAATATATTTCAGGGTGTTAAAGCTATAATTCACTCTTTTTCAGGCTAATGTGAAATGGAATCCTGCTGCTAAGCCACTTTCATTCCAAGTCTAGGTGAGCCATTACATGTCCAGTATGTCTCTCAGGTAACACTGCAATCCTGATGTAGGATTTTAAAATTAAGGGCTTTAAAGCAAAGCTATATCAAAATATTTTTTAGGCTGTTAAAGTTTGATTTTACTCATTTTCAGGCAATTGTAAAATGGAATCCTCCTGTTAAGCCAGCTTCAATACAAGTCTGCGTGAGATATCACATGTCCAGTGTGTCTTTTAGGTAAAATCTGACCATTCTGATGTAGGATTTTAAAAATAAAGGCTTGAATGTCTAATTAAAACTAGATTTGAAATCGCTTTCAATCTGTCAAAGCCATATTTTACTCTTTTGTCAGGCTACTTTGAAATGGTATCCTCCTATTAAGCCAGCTTCATTCCAAGTCTGGGTGAGACATCACATATTGATTGTGTCTCGCAGGTAAAATCGGAGCATTCTGATGTAGAATTTTAAAATTAAGGGCTAAGAAATGACATTTCCAGTTTGTCTCTATGGTAACATCGGCGATTTCTGATGCAGGATTTTAAAAATAATGGCTTGAATGTCAAATTAAAGCTATATTTGAAACATCATCAGGCTGTTAAAGCCATATTTTACTCTTTTTCAGGCTACTGTAAACAAAAATCCTGCTGTTAAGCCAGCTTCATTCCAGGTCTGGGTGAGACATCACATATCCACATAAGCAAAGCTATATTGAAATCATTTTCAGGCTGTGAAAGCCATATTTTACTCTTTTTCAGGCTACTGTAAATCGAAATCATCCTGTTTAGCCAGCTTTATTCCATGTCTGGGTGAGACATCACATATCCAGTGTGTCTCTCAGGTGATATCAGAGCATTCTGATGTAGGATTTTAAATTTAAAGGCTTACGTGTATAATCAAAGCTATACTTGAATTCTTCAACAGGCTGTTAAAGCCATATTTTACTCTTGTTCAGGCTACTGTAAAACAGAATCCTGCTCTTAAGCTAACTTCATTCCAAGTCTCGGTGAGACATTACATAACCAGAGTGTCTCTCAGGTAATATCAGAGCTTTCTGATGTAGGATTTTAAAAATAAAGGCTTGAATGTTTAATTAATGCTATATTTGAAATCTTCATCAGGCTATTAAAGCCATATCTCATTCTTTTTCAGGCTACTGTAAAATGTAATCTTGATGTTATGCCAGCTTCATTGCAAGTCTGGGTGAGACATAAAATATCAAGTGTGTCTCTCATGTAATATTGGAGCATTCTAATGTAGGATTTAAAAAACAAAAATGTTAAATGTCTTATTAAAGCTAGATTTGAAATCTTAATCAGGCTGTTAAAGCCATATTTTACTAATATAAAATTAAAGCCGTGAATGTCTAATAAATTGTATAATTTAAATCTTTTACAGGCTGTTAAAGGCGTATTTAACTCTCCTTCATGCCACTCTAAAATGGATTCCTTATGGTATGCCAGGTTCATTCCAACTATGGGTTAGACACTACATATCCATTGTGTCACTCAGGTAATTAGGACCATTCTGATGTAGGATCTAATAAATAGTACAATTTAAATCTTTTTCAGGCTTTTAACAGCCTGAAAAAAACGTCAATATAGCTTTACTTTTAAACCCTTAATTTTAAAACCATACATCAGAATGCTCTGAAATTACCTAAGAAACACACTGGATAGGTGATGTATCCCTCTGACGGGGAGTGTAGCTGGCATTACGTCAGGATTTCTTTTTAGAGTAGCCTGAAAAAGAGAAAAATATGCCTTTTAAATCATCAGAGAATGCAAAAAGCCTTTCTACAAGAAGGGATAAAGGGGAGCTTCAACAAACCAACAGCTTCTCATCATGGAGGTGTGTGGGAGCGCGTAATAAGGGTGGTTCGACGGATTCTAACATCAGTTTTACATCAACAAACTTGGAATGATTAAGGATTCCATACAGTTTTGTGTGAAGTCGAGGCCATTGTAAATGATCAGCCCATCACCAAGTTATCTGAAGACCCCAAGGATCTGGAGGCTCTTACGCCCAATAATTTACTTACATTAAAAAGATAACCAGTGTTGCCCCCTGGGGTGTTTGAAAAGGCAGACCTCTACATCAAAAGGAGGTGGAGACAAGTGCAGTACATCGCTGACCTTTTTTGGAAGCCCTGGATAAGAGAATACTTACCTTTGCTACAGGAGCGGCAAAAGTGGAGTAAGCAGAGACAAAGTCTTATGTAAGTAAGTAAGTAAGTAAAATTTATTTGTATAGCTCTTTTCTCAGATAAAGATCACAAAG
>NC_045736.1:30525213-30533439 GCF_008692095.1 Etheostoma spectabile
AAAGTCCTGCAGACATATCCAGACAGGAAAGGACTGGTGCCTGCGGCACAAGTACAAACAAAAACCAGCATACTGGACAGGCCAGTGACAAAACTTTGTCTTCTGCAGGAGGCAGCAGCATAGTACTACTACTAGCCACAACTCATTTTTTTTGTTTGTGTTAATTTATTTTGGATGGTTTGTTGGCTCCATTGTGTAAATATGTATTAAATTGTTTATGCCCTCCTGCCATTGACAATTACGGGCTGGTGTGTTGGAGCCATTACAACACTTTGTTTTGTTTAAACATCATGTATAAAGTCTGCAATTTTATGTTCGAGCACTGGATGGCGCATTGCCTTGGAAGGCATAAAGGTAATCAGGCCCAGGTACACAGGTGGGTGGAGAAACGGGGAAAGCAGACAGCTTTTCACCGTGTCAGTGTCGCATCAGTTTAGTGTCAGACGTGTCAGTCTTGTTAAGGTTTGAATTTGACAAAGGGAAAATAAATGGGTCACAGCACCGAAATACAGACAGTACGTGTGGACATTGATTATTGGCACGCAGTACACGCGTCCAAGCAAGTTCTCCCCTGATCCCACCGCATTGGCCTAATGTAGGAGTTGATAAGAGACTCTACATTAACCATCCATGTTACTTTTTTGGAAATTACTTTTGAAAGAAACCCAAATTTCTGATATGGAAACTTTTTGGAAAGGGGTCAAATTTGACCCGAAAACAACAGGACGGTTAAAACTGGAAACCGATGGTGAAAGCACCATTCTTATTGTAATTGCACTGAAAATAAATGTTAACAATTATGCAGAAATGAATCACAAATGGACATGAGTCTTGGTGTTCTTGTGAACTTTGAGAGTAACCCTTCCAAACCTACTTAGCCCATGGTTGTCCGGGCGTAAGGAAGGGTAAACCACAGATCTGAAGAAAAATGATGGAAATGGATAATACTTTAATCTCAGCTGGATTTCAGCAAAGTGAAAAGCCTCGTTGTTTTCTCTGACAGCTGGCTCCATGACTTTGTTGATGTACCGCTGGGAGAAAGAGGAAAAAAAAAAAAACTGTGTATTACAATAATTTTCAATTTATGTAACTCGTTCGTAACCCTCCTGTTTTCCTTGGGTCAGATTTGACCCATTTAAAATATCTGAAATATGGGTTTCTTTTTAACCAAATTGCCACAAAAAAGTGATTTGGATTCCTTACAATGCTTTTTGCAAATACAATTGATCACTTTCATTCCTCTGATCTTAACTATTAGTCAAAATAATTCATAATTTCAGCTTTTTTAACTCAAATATTAGGTAGAATTCTACATAGATCAGGGTTATCGACCATGAATTCCAAAAAAGTAGTGTAAGGAAGTAAGTGGTAGTAAGGTGGTGTTAGTGAACAAAAAACAAACAACGGACAAAAATGTCAAATTTTTGACCGGGGAAGACATCACAGGGGTTAAAGAGAAATACAAAAAAATGAACAAAATATTAACCAAATTGGGAAAGGGTTTGCTTTCTAATAAGAATGCAAATGTGTTTTATGCTGTCAATTTTGGTAACAACAGAAAGACCAGCCTTGGAACGTGGGTATTTGAGTTACCACAGTTTCGAGGGATTAAAAATGTCCATGTAATAATGCCTTGCCCCTTCAAGTAATCGCTGACCTCTGCTGGTGACCTGGAGGGCTTGAAACCATTTTTTTTAACAACTACAACATCTTCTTTTACAAACTTTCTCTTTTTGAACTACAGAGGCCTCTTACTTTACAGTAAAATAATATTTCCTTAGCTAAGCATGGCAGAGGTCTAACAAAATATCTTTTGAGGAGTGTAACTATTACAGGAGTATAACTATTTCCTGAGGAAGCTGAGATCCTTCAACGTGTGCAGCAGAATGTTAAAGGTGTTCTACCAGTCTGTTGTGGCCAGCGCTTTGTTCTCCTCCGCCATCTGCTGGGGCAGCAGCATCGGTGCCAGCGACACAAACGGACTGAACAAACTGAACAAGAAGGCTGGCTCCTTGATCGCCTGCAAACAAGACACATTTGAAGCTGTGGTGGAGAGGAGGTCACTGAACAAACTGTTATCTATCATGGATAACCCCGACCACCCTCTCCACCCCACACTGGTCCAACAGAGGAGCGCTTCTCTAATGGCGTTTTTCCACTGCTGGTAACGGCTCGCCTCGGCTTGGCTCGGCACGGCTCGGCTCGCCTCGCCCATTATGTTCGTTTCCATTCAGATTGCGTAAAGCCTGAGCGTGGCTGGTCACTATAGCACGCGTGATGACGTAATTTTCAGCGCGACTCACAACAGCACGTCGGCTACTCGCCGCGGCCAGAAGTGTTTTGTTTCAAAAGAAGCTGAAGGAAGCAACAAAATCACCGCTAAAAAAAACAGAGTTTGGAATTCTGACGGAGTTGAGACGTCGACATGACGGTTGTTCGCCGACACAACAGGTAAGTTAAGTTTCCTGGTAAGTTAGCTAACATCTGCATGTGTTCAGCGTCCGCAGTCATGATTTACTGATGCTATATAAAGTACATGAACTTTAGCAACATGATTACACACCAACATGACTGATGTGGACTGTTTGTGTTTCAGAGCATTCCGCTTTGTAAAATCGCCGCCGCAGAACGTCTGGTGGCGATGTCCGACCGTGAAACCTCTGGTCTGACTACTGGGCTTCGTATAATCTGTATGAAGTCACGACAGTCTAGGACAACGACTGGGATGCATCTGGCCAGCAGAGCCAGGGGGGACACTGTCACAGGGTGCAGAGGAAGAAGACCGGGACGTACGGAGGGTTTTGATGCGACTTTGAAAAGCTAAATAAAACTTTTGTTATATAATATATTGTCTTGTTTTTTAAAGTAACAGTGTGCAATATTGGAAACGACATGAAGCCGCTAGTAGCCCGAACGTGAAATAGAATAGTGCAGAGAGTGGATAATCTGTCGGTTGTCCGCTAGATTTGTTTAAATGTCCCGTTTTTTCTGGAAACACACTCCGCATTCTGGTTTGCTAACAACGCGGTCATGAGTGACGATTCTCTCCGACCAACCAGCAGTCTGCAGGTAACCACGTCACCTTTTGGTATCGCCGTCGCCTCGCTTGGAACCTCGACTGAGGTAGTACTAAAAAAAGTACCTGGTAGCGGGTCCCAGGGACTTTTTTTTGTAATGGAAAACCAAAAAAAAGCGAGTAGAGCCGTGGCGAGTCGAGTAGATACCACGCAGGGGAAAACCGCCATAAGAAGCTCCGACAGCTTCGATGTCGGAGCGCTACAGAAAATCATTCCTACCACAGGCAACAGAACTCTTTAACGCGTCATAACTGGGTGCTAAATAGGACCCTGATACTCCACAATACTGCACTAAGGGCAACCTGAACTGCTATAAACTACAAATTTTTTCTATTTTTGTTATTGCCACTCTTCACTCTAACCCCAACCGGCCCGTCAGACGCCTCCTACCAAGAGCCTGGGTCTGACCGAGGTTTCCGCCTAAAAGGAAGTTTTTCCTCGCCACTGTCGCACTGTTGCTTGCTCTGGAGGAGACTACTAGAACTGTTGGGTCCTTGTAAATTCTGGAGTGTGGTCTAGACCTACTCTATCTGTATAGTGTCTTGAGATAACTCTTGTTATGAATTGATACTATAAATAAAATTGAATTGAATTGAATTGAAATGAATTGAACCTGCACAATTGGTTTATTTACAGTTTAACATACCATTTAAGCAGCTGTACATTTTGTTTTCCCAACCTGCACATATTCAAATATTTATTCTTGTGTGTTTATTCCTGTACATTGTATATTCCTTCTCTGTACATTGTATGTATGTATATTGTATCCTAGTATTTCATTTATATTTATATTGCCACGTAATTCAAAAATGCAACTGCCACACATGACCTGTTCCTTTCCTCTATGTGGGATTTTGTCTACGCTGTATTTCTGTTTATAGTGTAACTGGTGTGCCGTCTCGGCCAGGTCTCCCTCAGAAAAAGAGATTTCAATCTCAAGGGACTTCTGGGTAAATAAAAAGAATAAAAAAAATATTCGGTGCTACACGACTTTGCTGCTGTAACACTATAATTTCCTATTTTTTTAGGATCAATAAATATCTATCTATCTATTTATCTATCTATCTCTTACATTGCTTTACAACTTGCCAATTTATTCTTTTCACTCTGTAAAACGTTAGTTTAAGAAGGAGGCTTTTTAATTTACTTGTCCACTGGATAACCTTTTTTCCTTTAAAGCAAGGCACAAAAAGTCTAACAAACAACAAATTAAAAAGTGTGTGGAATACAAGTTATTTGAGGCAACAAGACTGCAACAAAAACACAGGCCTTTACAGGAGAACTTTGAATATTCTCAAGCCCAGACATGCAAATATAAATTACAGTTGAGCACATTCTTCTTGAGACTTCTAAGGTTTGTTTGTTTGTCTTCTTTTCAATGACAAATGGAATTTTGTCATTCAATTTGCCTCGCTCTTAAATGCACTGTTTAACAGTAAGTAACGTGTATTTCTGGAACACATAAATGCAGCTTAAGCTGAATAAAGTGCTGTGTGAAAGAACAGTGAAATGTAAAATAAAAAAATGGAAAAAAAAAAACACACAAGGTAACATCAACAATAAACAGCAATTCACAAGTACAGAATTATAGACACGATAACAGAGTGAGATGTGCTAAAAAGGCCAGTGAGTTGAAATGTGTCTTAAGCATAAATGGAGGGAGCGCATCTGTTATCCATCGGCAGCTGGTTCCACAATTGTGGGACAGCAACTACAAAGGCTCTGTCTTTTGTTTTGAGGCCCAATTTGGGGAAATACAGGAGAGATTTGTCATCAAACCTAAGAGACCTGTAAAAATAAGACAGTGCCTAACCTTTAAGAGCCTTGAGGGTGATCAGCAGGGTCTTAAAATGGAGTCTACTCATACTTTTTAGCAGCAGTGAACATCCTTGCAGCTGCATTTTGGACCATCTGTAGGTGACTTAACCCTGTTGTCCTCAGGTAAAATTGACCTGTTTTCTTATATTAATGTTCTTTTTAACTACCCAAATGTTATTACCCAAAATAACATGATTGATTCCACATAATGCTCTTTGGGGTGATTTGATGGGTAATTTTGTTTATTCTTATTCAATTTTATAACATTTGGAAAAAAAAAAAAACTGAATTGGTTTTGAAGTAGCATTGAGTAAAAGTTGACATATTCCAGTCTGTGACTATCCATCAACACACATTCCTATAATTTTAGTCCAAATAATTCCTAATTTCTGCTTTTTTAACTCAAACATTTGGTATAATTTCCTTATTTATTGGCCATGAATTCAAAAAATAACTGCAAAACTAAAGTCATAGGTTAGTGTTACACAGTGTGAAATAATTGATAAAAAGCATCAATAAAACTGTTGATTTTCAAGTTTGACGGGAAGACAACACAAGGGTTAATACACAGAACAAGTATAACTTGTTGACATTGCAGGCCAGATGCATTGACACAGGGCTATCACTAGATGGCAATCCTTCACTGACTCACTCACTCCAGTAATCACGGTGGCACACTGCTAATTAAGAACACATCATTCTGATTACTAATCACTAATGATGATTTTAAACATTGAGTGGCATCAGAGTGGTAATGTATGTAATGTTAGGAGTTATTGAAATGCAAATGTAGGGCAACAAATGTATTCCCATGCATTTTTGACACGTTGAAATCGGCTTCGTTTCAAATTCTGCAGCACTACAAAAATCTGAATTTCAGAATAAAAGTCCCTTGGACAAAAGCGATTAGTCAAGTCAGGCAGTCTAGTGATATGTTGCTTTCTCTACACTTGTTTACTTATATAATTCACTAAAGGATAAACCAAATGCTGACTTACTTTTGATTTCTAACTCTTTTCTAACAATTTCTGAATTAACCATTTTGAATGACATCAGACTCAAAAACACAACAAAAGTACACTATAACCCCATCCCTCTAAAATAACCATGCAAGTGTTTCCAACGTTTCTGTAGGCAAGGTGTACTGCTGAAAAATAGAAATACTACTTTCATTAGACACTTGATTGCTTTATGATTCTAAGTTATATTTGTAGCTTTAGATGAGTAGCAATGTGATTCATTAAGTGTTATTGACTGTAGTATGATATTTGCAGGCCGTGTTATGTAAACCGAGCCCAACCTGTTTACCTATTGATGTAAAACATTGATCATAAAATATGAATATCCCAATGACATGTTAATGATGCGAGCACAAAGAAGACAAATTACAATTCAACCGCCTCGGCCGTGCAGACTTATGACACGTGCTGTGCAATCATGGCACATAAATGAGTAATATTGCTGCCACAGGTCATGATTCATTCAGATTTATCATCTCACTGTTATGAACATGCTTTGGCAACCTCTCATAAGTTTTTCTGTAGCAGATGGATGTAGCATGTCCATTTCTGGGTTTGCAGGGAATGGGCGAGATTAACCTTTCAATGTTGTTGTAGAAACCCTTTTCTGATTCCAATTATTACCTGTTATTAGGCATATAATAAAAAGCCTGATATGTAACTTTTTTTAGCAAGAAGATTGTCTGTATTACTCCTCTCTGTGTCGAGGATTTCACATTTTCAACACACAACAAACACATTCTTGCGTCTTGTTAAAGAGGACTCACCTTTACACACAGTATTCATCACAGTCATTTGAGCTGTGCACAGTTTGCGCTATTATTGATGTGTTTGTTGTGAATAGAAAATGTGTAACTGTGTTGAAAAGGACAAATCAATAGCGCCATTAGTTTTAACGGTTCATACAATTGTACTCGTTTTGGAAAACAAAGAGCAGTCATAAAAACTGCCTTTGTTCTGCTGGTTGTAGAATGTAGTTCAATAGTTTGTCAGATCGTAATTATGATGTGTTTTGACAACCACTTCAGTTGAGTCAGTGGCTGGCCTCAGCACAGTCTCACACAGGCTTTAAATTTAACAACTTTTGACAAAGAGCGCTCCCTCATGATCGAGCTCCCAAGAAGTCATTGCTGCCCAAAATGTCTCAGGTTTAGCTCTCAGACATGTATTGTAGCAGCAACTGACTAAGATCCATTGTTTGATTTGATTGTCGAGGTCAAGCCCATGCATTTCTTCGGTTAATTAATTCTGAGAGACTCAGTAATTACTTGGCATCACACAGACAGGATTCTCTGTCACAGCGTGCATATCAGTTTCTCTGCTAGATGAAATCATCGGTATCCTCTCAGGTGACTATTTGCTTGAACGTTGCTTCATTATTTAAGTCCCATGTTACTGTTCCAAGAACATTTACTCAGTAGGCTCTTCACAGAATGTTTTCCCACAACAGCCACTGTATTCCTACGTTGTCACTTCACGTCTCTTTGCTTCTTTCGACACAGCAGAATATCCAGTGTCTGAATAAAGCTCTGTGACTGTTATAGTGCTTTAATTAAAAGCCCATGTGCTCAAAAGGGATGTGCCATTAAGATTTGTTCTCTAATTAGAGATGGACTGGGATTAAAAAGAAAGCAAGGCCAAGGGCCCTGGCTGTGCTGCACACTTATGCATGGACACCACACAACACATAAATAAATGATGGAATAAGCATGTAACTCATCATCTGAATGGTGGATTATGAAATGGGTAGAGGAAGATAGTTAAAAAGACTTGGGGGCAGCATGACATTGCTTAGAGAGCTGGAAGTAACTAGTACACATGAAGGTACACTTTATGTGGGATTTCCTTACCCTCCGTTCCATTTGAAATAATGTAATAATTTACACCTACAATTCATGACAAAAATAAATACATACCAAATCCTCCCATTTGAGAGGGATATGCTTGAAATATGATTACATCAGTAGAAATAGTGCATTGCAACGTCAATTCCACTCTCATTACCAAGAGCCTTTGTACACAGTGACAACCTGTCTGGTCCTGGAGGACATCATGTCTTCTCCTCTTTAGGATAACTGGCAGTGATCGCTGAACAAGCATCCACTGTCTCATGTTAACAGGTCACAATTAGCTGAACAATTGCCCCAAGCTAAAGTCATTTCTTGTACAAAAGTGTTGGGGGAAAGGGTAGGAACCTGGAGGTTAACATTTAAAATCTTTCCTTTATTCTGGGCAAATGAGTCAGCATGAGTCACAAAGGTTTTGCTATCTTTGGCTTCTTATTCCCAGGGCCCGAGTGTTTTTTTTTTTTT
>NC_045736.1:30533454-30543804 GCF_008692095.1 Etheostoma spectabile
TGCAGGCTTTGATTTCAACAGTGGTTACAAAAAACACGCCATCTGACAAGCTAAATTCTCTTTAACCTTTTCTTCAATTTTAGCTGCAGTTCATTTGTTTCTGTGTGTAAATGGTGTTTTGTTCATTTTGTCTGCTCTCTCCCGTGAGAGAGTCGGCTTCCCTCCCTGCTCGGATAATCAAAACAGATGTGAGCTTCCCAGAATGCTCCGCATCAGTCCTGTGCCCCCTCTCACATCAACTAATCTGAGCCATGCCTGTGATAGCCAGCAGAGAGTACCATCTGCTCTGCTCCAGCCCTCTTTGAGATGGGCAGACCTCCACATCTGGACCCCTGCCTGCCCCTCCTCCTAGTCCTCCTTTTTATCCCCTCTGTACATGGTCTCTATCACTGATACAGCGTGCAGCAAGGATTAAAAAGCCCATAAAGCTTTGTAGTCTTTATGTACCAGTGTCACAATCAGGGATGGGGAGGTTAACCCTTGTGTTGTCCTCCGGTCAAATTTGACCCGTTTTCGGTATTAAAAAAAAGAAAGAAATCGTCACAAAAAAATGGGCCGTCAAAATAAGCGCTGAAAATTTCAAATTTTTCAACATTAAAAATCTCACAAAACTTTGGGAAAAACATCCAAAAAGCACCCACAACAATGAAAAAAGTGACAGAAATGTTGGAAACAGCGATAATAATGTTTAAAAAAAATTTTTAAACACTTTTGACTCTTTTTTCAATTATTGTCATATACATATTGTATTTTCAACACTACGTAACACTAACTTATTCAACATTAGTTTTACAGTTATTTTTGGAATTTATGGTCAATAAACCTCATTCATAGGAAATTATTACTAATGTTTGAGTTAGAAAAGCAAAAAATTACGAATTATTTACAATAAAATGAATGGATAATCACAGACTGGAATATGTCAACTTTAACTCAATACTATTTCAAAAAAACTATTTTTTTTTTTTTTTAAATGCTATAAAATTTAATAAGACACCCCAAAATGAATGAAAGTAGAGATTTGTACTTGCCAAAAAGCGTTGTTGTGTGAAATCAATCATGTTATTTTGGGGAATTAAAAATAACATTGATGTAGGAAAATGGGTTATTTTACCTGAGGACAACATGAGGGTTAAATTAATTTGTTTAAAGAGTTTTGTTTTATGTAATCCATGGCAGTACATTTTAAGGACCTTACGTCTCATTATGATTCAAAAAAGTCAAGGCTAGACTGATGATTTTTTTTTTTAAAGTTTTGTCAGAAAAGGACATCAAGTGATATTCCTTTTTAAAAATCCTTGTTTATTTCTATGGCGTCTGGTGCACAACAACAGAAACAGAGTTTCCCAGGGATTCAGTGTGTGAAGGCTGATTCAGCAACATTCACACTGTCATCCAATTCCTCCGCATGATTTTAAGTCACCTAGTTGCATTGAAAGTCAATATTAGATTAGATTAGATCATACTTTATTCATCCCACGACGGGGAAATTCTGTCGTTACAGTAGCAGCATAGCAGCAACAGCAAAAAAAAAAACCCAAAAAAACAAAAACACACAAACAAGTAAGCACGAAAGAAATACAAGGCAAGAAATAGACAATGAAAATATGGTAGACTGAGTAAGTAAAATGTATAATATAATATGTATATAATATATTATACCATAAATTCTTAGACGTACAATACTATGTCTATTTTTGACATACTAAGCTTTGACGTTTTTATCACTTTTTTTGACATACTAATCCATGACTTTTTCACTTTTTTCGACATGCAATACTACGACATTTTTTTCAACAAACTACACCGGCATTTTTTTTTTAACCTCTTCATGACGTTTTGACTGTTTTCGACATAACATGCAATGACTTATCCTCACGTTTTTCGAAGTACTGCGCTTGAACTTTTTTCAACATACCGTACTATTATATTTTAGTAGCTTTTTTTGACATACTATGCTATGACAGTTTCCAATATAATTTATTTTAGTGGCACAGTGACTCAATTTGTAGCACTGCTCCAACAGACGACTGGCAAGTAGTCACTGTAGGCTCTGACCCAGGTTTAATGCTATCACTTTTTTCGACATACTATACTATCACTTTTTTTGATTGACTATACTATTACTTTTTTCGACTTACCATACTATGACTTTTTTTATTCACTATACCATCACTTTTTTCGACTTACTATACTATCACTTTTTTGATTTACTATACTATTACTTTTTTCAACATACTATACTATCACTTTTTTTGATTCACTATACTATCACTTTTTTCGACATACTATACTATCACTTTATTGATTCACTATACTATTACTTTTTTTGATTTACCATACTATACTTTTTTTATTCACTATCTCACTTTTTTCGACTTACTATACTATCACTTTTTTTGATAATCACTATACTAACTTTTTTCAACTTATCTATCACTTTATGATTCACTATACTATTACTTTTTTTGATTTACCATACTATCACTTTTTTTGATTTACTATACTATTACTTTTTTCGACTTACTATACTATCACTTTTTTTGACTTACTATACTATCACTTTTTTTGATTTACTATACTATTACTTTTTTCAACCAAGTATAATATGACGTTTTTCGACATACTTAAGCATGACTTTTTTCACGATTTCTTTCGACATACTAGATTAAGACTTTGTTATGACTTTTTTTCAACACACTTTGACACTATTATGATTATTTTTGATATACTATGACTTTTTTCGACATTTAACAACATTTATTTCCAGTCCGGGCTGGCCCTTCTCATGTCTTTTTTATCTACAATACTTTGACTTTTTATGACTTTTTTCAACATACTACATATATATATTCTGAATTTGAATGACTGTGACTTTGCTATCACTTTTTTCTGACTAGGATTTTTTTTATAATCTTTATCATGACACGTTCTCTAATGCTACTCTGGCCTCTTTTTTGGAAGAGAGCTATTTTGTTTTGTCTTTCAGGTCTGCCACCCCTGAGTGACTGATCCTCCACAGGTGTCTTCAATCCAGTCATCAGAGGCTGCATAAAAGCTCCCAGGTCCAAGACCCCCCCTTGCTCTTGCCACAACTTCCTGTCATGCTGGGAGTAGTTGGTGTACTACTCTCTGCTGGTGCATATAATTTGGGAATTGATTGAATTGTTATCTGAAGCTTGTAGGGGTTCTCTGCCAATGGTTTTGACTCCCTTTTTCTCCGGTTTTGTGGACAGTCAGGGAGATTAGCATTGTGTATTTTAGTTTGACGCTGTAGCTCAGTTGCCATTTTCTTTTCAGGTAGTATGGGGTTTTCTTTGTTGTTTTGGCCTTGGAGACCCTGACGTTTTTACAACTTCTATTTTTGGTTTGGTAACTGTTTGTTACCCTTTTTTGTTTAACATCATTCATAAATATATGTATAGATAGATAAATACATACATATATTTAAGTTGTGTAGTAAAAAATACTTGTTACGGTAGCTACTCTGACTTGTTAGTCTCTCCTTTGTTAGTTTGAGTATATGATTTGTGTTACTTCCTACCATTCCCTAGGCATGCAACTTAAGGGTTGTAACAATGACTTTATGATTGCTTTCGACATACTATATCAGTACTTTTTTGACATGCTTTAAATGATAGCTATGATGTTTATTTAAATATGACTATTCAAATGGCTTTAAATCACAATTTTTTTGTACTTGGCAGTTTATTGTTTACCTTGGAAAAAGTTGATAAAATAGTCTCAACTCAAGGTCCACTTACTTGTTAGTCTAAAAGCATTTGACCATATCACTATGGTCAGCTCTCTTCTAAAGATAACCATAAATACTGTTCGATCATACGTCATGTAGGTGGTAATGATACCCCAATTATGCAAATGGTGGATCACTAAAATTAATGTTGATTCACTTGGTGCATATAAAAAAACAATGTTGGACTCAGTAGTCTTCTCTGGATTCCTGCCAAACCAGATCAGTGATGACATGTACAGCTGCATGTCATCCTTCCACCGCTGGTTGTCAGGGTGGGGCCCAGCTAATGATGTGGGCTATACGTAGACAACTGGAGTGCATTCTGGGCAAGGCCTGGTCTAATTAGGAGAGGCAGCATTCATCCCACTTTGGACGGAGCCGTTCTCATATCAAAAAATCTGAAAGAGTCTATTATTGGCCATGAACCATGACAACCCAAGTCTGAAATTAGAATTCGGAGGTGCAGTGCAATGCGCTCCTCTTTGCTTCCACTGGGTCAGCCGCCCACTCGTAGTCTAATAACCACGGTGTCTGTCCCACCAACTCAAATCGGTTAAATCAAAGGTAAAATCAAAGGGGGGGGGTCAGTAGCTCAGTCAATAGGGAGTTGGGTTGGAAACCAGAGGATCGCTGTTTCAACCCACATACAGGCCAAAGTTTGATGGTGGACTGGTGGCTGGAGAGCAAGGCACCAAACCTCCAACTGCTCGGGGTGCCTTTCCATGGGCAGCCCCCCCACTCTGACATCTCATTAGTGCATGTGTGTGATTCACGCCTGTGTGTAATAAAAACCGAATGAACATTTTAATTTCCTCTTGCGGGACTAATAAAGGAAAACTTAATCTTAAACAAAGGAAGGGCTATACTTAAAAACCTAATAATGATAGAACAAGATAATAGGAAAATTAGATGTGGACTATTAAATATTCAGAATCAGAAATACTTTATTGATCCCCGAAGGAAAATTCTGTGTTACAGTTGCACGAAGTATATACACATCAGAGTATAAATATAAGTAAAGAAATGTAAGGAGTGTGGATATGTATGGTATTTACATAGTTAAAGGAATTTTATGATACAGTATTTAAACAATTAAGGAGTTGTAATTAGATCTCGGTCCTCTAAAGCAGTACTAGTAAACGATCTGCTGTCAGATAATCAAATTAATTGTAATAAGTAATGATGTAATAAACTTTTATGGGAGTGTTATAAGGGGAGCACAGCTCTGAACTACATATTTTCACACCTCTATGACTTTTCATCAATGGTGGCTCAACAGTTGATCTTGACAGTTCACTTTTGACCTTAACAGCAGTTGCTTAAACATTGTCTTGTCAATCACAATCGTGTTTTTCTCCTACTCGGATGTATCTTTTCCAGTTTCTGATGTGTTTAATGCTTTAATGGTCCTGAAAGACAGGAGCAATGGAGAACCCAAACGTCTTCTGGCAAAACTAGTTATTTCCCAGGAGACATTTCTGTTTTGTTTTTCATGTGCTCCTTTGCACGGTTTGAAGTTGGAAAAAAGTGACATGTTTTTGTTCACCAATCAGTTTTATTGCATTTCAACCACAGTATGATGCCATCGGTGTGATTGTTTGCCCACGCCTTTTTCTAACTTTTTATTTGCTGCTTATGACATTTTTTGGATGTTGTAGAGAAAACTCAAGATGTCTCTGTGATTTAAAGAGGCCTCTTCTTCATATAGACCTATGCAACTAACCACTGCCCCACACTAAAGATTAAGTGACAGCAATTTTGATCAGCCTGCCATCATTGCTGTGGTGTGAGGAAGAGCGGAAGCTTTTGCAATTACAGTAACTATTGAAAGGTAACTATTAGTATGTGAATTATCTATACAGCTCAAAACCCTTATAATTTCTCCTCTTGGATGAATTTACAGCCAGTTTAAGGAGAATTCCTCCTGCTTGCATTGGCACCCAACAGGCTTGAACAGGGCAAGTTTAAAACGTGTTTTTAGCCTCTAAACATGTTCAAAATGTCATTACAAGTGCCTCCCTGTGTGCAGTTATTCCTTTCATTGAACACAGTGAATTTGAGTGCAGTAGATGTGACAGAAAGGCAAAAAAGTTCTGTTTATCCACACCTGATTATTTCATGTTCTGCCTTTCTGTCACATCTACTGCAGTCAGATTCACTGTGTTCACTTGGAAGGAATAACTGCAAATGGGTAGGCACTGGTAATGACATTTTAATGGCATTAGAGGGTAAAAACATGTTTAAAACTGCTAATGCCAGCAGGAGGATAACATGGTGTAGACTGCACCGATTGATTTCATTGGACTCGCTACTGACAGCACTACGAATTAAAAAGAAAACAGAGGTACATGTTGAAATCGACCGGAATTCTCCTTTATTACAACTGGGACATCGGCTGTTACACTTGAGTGATTTACTTATGATGGATAAACCATTTCATTGTAGACTGTTTTGACGCCATCAGGAATTTATAGCCAGTTGCTGTTGAGCCAGTTATTGATGAAGCCATTCATCCACCTTCATTTTATCCCCACATTTTGGAAAGAAAGTAACATTCAAGCATCATGATGACAGTCTTTGGGTTCATCGGCTTGTCCACATGTTCCCTCCATGTATACATGTAGTAATTGTTCCGGACATGAGGACGTTGTGCACTGCAGGAGAACAAAGGTTGACTTTTTTAAAGTGACTACATCTAACTGTTTTTTTTTCTCCCACCCAGGCTGTTTAGCATTGTGCATGCAGGCCAGTAGGAAACTTTGAAGGAGGATGGTGGGCTTCATCTTTCCATCCATCAGCAACAACTCATCCCAATGATTTAACATGGCGGAAAGCCCTGTCGTCAAGGTATGGAAAATGCTATAGCCTGGATGTTTGAACACTGTCACAGATGAGACTTTGCTGTGAAAGAGAAGTGTAAACAGTGAGGATGTTCCACCAAATGAACCGCAAAGTAGAACAGATGTGACCTGTCTCCAAAACCCCAATCCATCTTCCAACTAAGCCAAATAATAATGTATACTTTATGGAAATGGAAGCCTATAATTACTGTATACGTAGAATATCATGAAAATAAGTTGTCCTTACTAACTATTTTATTCTTTTTCTCCATCCAGCTAAATATAACTTTGATGTATTTAGTCAATGCATGTTTCATCTATTATTAACACATGGAATAAAAGAGCAGAAGAAGAGTGTTTCTCTAAGATTTGGTGAGCCAAGCTTTGTAACACATTACTATTTACTGTTGATGGCACAATGTAAAGTTACACAAGGTTCAACTTGGCTCTCAATAGTGACAGATGCTATATTGTTTTTTTTTTTTCATATTAGCTTCAATGTTCAGTACTCTTTTGCAAGGTGATACATTGAAGCAAAAAAGATACATCTAAGGGTGATGCACTTGCTGCTGCAGCATCATTTATTATTTAGGTTGTAACATATAGTACATAGACTGTAAAAATAAAGGATTTGCCCTATACTTGCATTCTATCTAACTCCCAGCAGGGGCAACTTATCTGGTTGCAAAAAGAAATCAGTTTTAATAGAAGTCCATGGGAAAATTAACCCTACTTTCACTTAAATAATAACCTCAGTACACATTTTCATAGCGTGCTCAATCGCTACTTTCAAGTTGTTTTTAATACAGCATGATGTTAATTTTTAAAATTACATTTCCATTTTTTTAAGACAATAAAGCTGGAAATGCTTTAAGGGCATGGCTACACACCAACCTGTCAATCAGGACAGAATCTTAGCAATGGTATCCATGGCACTGTGTACATTAAAATAGCCCTGCACTAGTTTTTGGGGTGTTTTCATCTCAAGCTATTGGAACATTTGGTCGCCTAGAAATGTTATGTTAAGCATCATGCCAACCAAGCTAACTAGCAACAGCTAGCTTTAGCTGGTAACTTAAGCGTAAGCATGCTGGTTTTTCTGTACTGTCAGACATGCAGATGAATGGCGGCAGTACCCAGAGGTCCACATTTACATGCCAGGAGATTGCCACTGGATGATGAGTTAAAAATCGTCGACATTCCCTCTTTAGCGTTTAGCTTAGCGCAGCACCTTTGCAACTATAAACAACACTGGCTTGGCCAGTTTGTCCTCCCTAGCTCCACTTTCTGTTAAAATCATCACATCAGGTTGCAAAAAACAAGATGGCGACACCCATGTCGCCAAACTCGAGGCTTCAAAAAAACATGCCACAAACCAACGGTTTTTAAAGTCTAGGATATAGTATTGTAGCACTCATTGCAAGACTTTAATAAAGAAAACATATTCTATCAATGTCTCAGTGGTTTTTCATACAGGATGATTATTATAACAAGAATATGACAAATGAGTAGGTGAAGATGCCTCCATATGTTTCTAAACAATTATTACATTTCACATCCTGATGCCACAATTTAACTGCAGGTCATAAACTGCATCTGGCATCTTAGCGGCATTTCTCCAATACATGCATAATGCAGTATTTTGATTAGAATATGATGAATGCGGTATATGCTGATGTTATAAGGCCTCCGGTGAGTCAGTCTGAGCAATGCTCAGATCCATCCCCTCCTGCTACTTGGTGCCACCAGCCTGCTCTTCCTTCATTCATCTTTAATGGGTATGCTGTGTTGGATACAATCCAGTTCAACACACATCAATCACAGGGGGGATGCAACTCCCCACTGGGAGACTCCCCGCATTTTTCCCATTTGAGCACTTGCGTATCATTGTGGTGTATTAAATAGTGTGCATTGCTAATAGATGAGTACATTACGTACTTGTTCAGCACTTTGGTAGCAACTTTCTCTCCTACCTTGAAAGTGAATTATCTTAATAACACAAGGGTAAATTAAATGACCTTAAACAGTGATTCATTTATGTTGTATCTTAGGAGCTGCAACATAATCCACATCATGTAATTTTGTTTTACACTGCTCAGTTTACATCAACATTGATTGGGATGTCTGACATCTATCTCTGCCGACTGGAGGGACTGGAAGTGCTTGTTACCCCCAAGCAATGCAGCATAAATCACTGTAAATAACAAATCAGATCATGTTACAGATCCTGTGGACGTTTGACACACATTAAGCGTGAAATGTGGTGCATGAAAGAACAGAATTTTGTTAATTCATTGTTCATTTCATAATTATTTCCTCAACATCCATCCTTAGATCTATGTTTTTTTCCCCTGTTTATAAGGAATACAATTTGAGGTTAACTGTGTCCGCCAGCTTGTGTTTTGGTGCAGTGGATGAGCAGTTTGCCAGTAGCATGCATTGATGCTCATGACTGCCCACGGCTGCTGTGTCCCCGATCCACCTCTCACCCGCTCTACCTTGAATGATATTTCAATGCTGCTGCCAGAAATTGTGACCTGGCGTCGGCAAATGCTCATCTTAACTCCTCTGTGGATTAGCTCCGGAACACAGATGAAGATGAAACAACAGCTGACAATTATGAGGTTGTTTTCATTTTCAAAGAGCAGATCTGGAGTTGCTTGGACAAATTTAGGCACATTTACTGATTCGTTTCGTCCTTTTGGGCTGGTAAGAATAATGGCATTTGATGTCAGGTGACAAAGAATCACAGCAAAATGGTTAAATACTGCACAGTTGCAACGTTGCTTTTAGCCACAAAATCTTTTTTCTTACTACTACTGGGGAACACCAAAGTCGGAAAATACACATACCTGTAGTGGCTTTAATGGAGCTGGATGTTAAAGGGGCACTCCACTGATTTTTACACATGCAGTTCAGTTTACTCATCAAGATAAGTACCACTCAGCCTGTAAGAGATTACAGTTGTATAATGTATTCTTGCACTAGTGAGTGAGTTTGAAAAAGCTAAAGTTAGGATATCTCGGTTTCTGCTGCTTTGATTTTGACCAATTTCTTTTTTTTTTTAATTACTCTTCTGATTCCTCCGGTTGGTACATCACTATTGCCCCTTTAAAAACATCAGACAACCAGGAATTGTTAATGCTTTAACCCTGTTGTCCTCGGGTCAAATTGACCCGTTTTCCTATATCAATGTTCTTTTTAATTCCCCAAAATAACATAATTGATTCCACACAACGCTCTTTGGCAAATACAAATCTCTACTTTCATTAATTTTGGGGGGTCTTATTCGATTTTATAGCATTTAAAAAAAAAAACATTGAAGTGGTTTTGAAATAGTATTAAGTAAAAGTTGACCTATTCCAGTCTGTGATTATCCATCAACAAATAATACCTAATGTTTGAGTTAAAAAATCACAAATTAGGAATTGTTTAGACTAAAATTAAAGGAATGTACTATTTGTTGATGGATAATCACAGACTGGAATAGGTCAACTTTTACTTAACACTATTTCAAAACCACTTCAAAACCACTCCAATTTCCTGTTGTGGTTTATGGTTTTTGTTTGGGTTTATTTTTCCCAATCTTTGGCCTCCCTGTGTTTTTTGTCTTAGTTTTTTTTCCTTGTCTTGTGTTGCTGGTCCTGTCTTGTGTTCCCCGGTAAGTGTTTGCTCTGTTTTATGTTGATAGTCTGGTTTCCTGTTCTGTCTCGTCTTGCCCAGCTTTACGTTTGCCTGTCTGATTGTCCTGCCCCG
>NC_045736.1:30543814-30574718 GCF_008692095.1 Etheostoma spectabile
GTTCACCTGATGTCTCACCTGTTCCCCGTTACCTCAGTACCTCATGTATTTAACCCCTGTGTTCCCTTCGTCTCTTGTTAGATCCTTCTTGTTCGCCCGCCTGTCAACACCTTGTCCTTTTGCCTGCTCCTGAAAGTGTTTTTGCCAGTCTGCCTTGTTCCTGGGAGTTTGCTGTTTACCTGCCTGTGTTCCTGCCCGTGTTCCCTGTCATCCTGCTCTGCGTTCCCTACCGTCTCCAGTTGTGTTCTTCCCCGTGTGATTCCCGTCCCTCGTGCTACGGCGTTTTGTTCTCCCTGGCTCCCTGTGTTTTGTGGGACATTGTTGCTCTGTTTTTGGTTAATAAACCCTTGTGAACCTTCATCCTGCCACTCTGCTTTTGGGTCCTCCTTCCGCACCCCATAACAATTTCCTATAAATGAGGTTTATTGATCATAAATTCCAAAAATGACTGTAAAATTAAAGTTAATAAGTTAGTGTTACATAGTGTGGAAAATGTCAAAAAAAGAGACAAACTTTGAAAAAAAAGCATCAAAAGTGTTAAAAGCGACAAAAATTTAAGAAAAAGTTAAAAAGATCAATAAAAAGCATCAACAAAAGTGTTGATGTTTAATTTTGACGGGAAGACAACACAAGGGTTAAATAGCCAAGAATGAATTGTAATAGGTCAGTATTTAAAAACACTACACTTACTTCACAATGAAGAATTAAAATCTACCTAAAAGAGAATACATGTGAGATTATGAGAAGAAGGGGG
The DNA here is from genome assembly GCF_008692095.1 of Etheostoma spectabile. Lineage (NCBI taxonomy): Eukaryota > Metazoa > Chordata > Actinopteri > Perciformes > Percidae > Etheostoma > Etheostoma spectabile. The sequence continues at coordinate 30,544,569 of NC_045736.1, forward strand.
AAAAAAGTACTCTGAGCGAAGACACCACAATGTTGACTCTAACCCCGACCATGTCCATTTGTCACTGTCACGCCAATGTGAACCAAATCCCCCTCTTCTCTGAGCTCAGCGACCATTGTACTTGTCAGTTACCCAGAAGAGAGATGAGCATCAGGTGTGGGTCCTTTTGAACTTTGCAACCTGACCCCTCTGTTGCCCATTCCTCGCCAAACCCTAATCTCGCTGTAAGCCGCCAGGCCATTATTCATTCAAAGCTTCCTCTCTGAGGGTTGCCTTACTTTCCTCTGTGTCCTGCTCGCATCCTGTCTTTGCAGGTCAGGAACGGACAGTAACAAGAGACTGTCTGTAAATGAATAAATAAATGCTTCTTTTCAAAAAAACACAATTCATCTGTATTCATCAAATAGTCCTAACCTCATAAACTTTCCAGGCTCAGTGCTTCAACTCTCCATAGATGACGGGAGATGTAACTGTATGAAAACACCACGATGCCAAGGTTATGGAGGAAGTATACACATAAATGTCTGGTAGCACTTTAAATTCCACCACGGTAATAACCTAGTAATAGGTTCAAGATTCAAGATTTCTTTATTGTCATACAACAGTACACTGTAGTGTGAAATTACGTGGAAAGTTCACAGCTTCAAAGAATACAGCACAGAAACATATAAAAACACAGTGGAAAAGTCAAGTTATTATTTATATGAATTAAAATAAATAAATGCTTAAATGCTCATATGGGTTTGTAGAGCATGTAGAGTGATAAATATAAATTTAAATACATAGCGTCTAAAAAACCCTGAAAAATGTAAATGTCTAGATACTAGATACATACAGTTGGAAAGAGTATAAAGTATAAATATCCATATTTAAAGTGAAATAGTGCGGTAGAGAATAAGGTGCATTCCAAACAGATTATTGTGTACATTAATAGTCAGATTGATTGGACTGTTCTAGTGGTTTTCATTTTTCAACAGTCTGACAGCAGTGAGGAAAAAGCTGTTGTTGAACCTTGCGGTCCTTGCTCTCACAGCATGAAATAAAGAGGTAATATGGAGGTAATACCATGTAATTACCAAGGTAATAACAGGTTAATAAATCACAGTAATGAGATGTAAAACTGGGGTGATAAGGGGATAAAAAGGCAACAGATATAATAACATGCAATTACCAAGGTAATAACTAGGAAGGGTTTGATGATAACCATGTATACATATCTGGGTAGTGGTAATGTAGTTGTATTATTATTGTAATAACATGAGAATAATGGAATTCATCCACCCTTTTGTTTCAGGGTAATATGGTTATGGTTTATCATCAAACCATTCCTAGTTGTTACCTTGGTAATTGCATGTTATTATGTCTGTTACTTTTTTATCACCTTATTACCCCAGTATTTCATCTTATTACTGTGATTTCTTTCCCTGATATTACCTTGGTAATTACATGTTATTACCTCTTTATTTTCACACTTTTACCCCACTATTACCATGTTATTACCGTGGTGGAATTTAAAGTGCTACTAAACGTCTTTGTGTGCTGATGAATTTAGGTAAGCATACGTGTTTACTGCGCCCGCAATATCTTTATGTACATTATAAGTTCAGTTGAACGTCTCAACAGCATCAAATTCTCCTTCAGAAAGACGGGAACTTCAGAGAGTTGGGGCCGCACGACACAATAACACATCGTGGTTAAACTCTACTGCGTGACTAAATGTTCTTCTCAATTTGCTTCTGTATAATTCATAAATTTTCCCAAACCTTTTTCCTTTAACCCTTGCGTTATCCTTGTGTCAAATTGACCCGTTTTAAAGTGTTTTATATGAGAAATATGGATTTCTTTCAACCAAATTGCCCAAAAATAACATGGATGATTTTTTTTTAATAGTTTCAAAACAGTATCCGGACTAAACTTTGACACATACCCATCTGTGATCCACTCAGCATCCCCTTATCTTAACTGTTAGTCAAAATAATTCATAATTTCTGCCCTTTTAACTAAAAACTTGTATACGTATATTTTGATATACTTGAGCTTTGTTGACCATGAATTTCAAGAATAAGTGTGAAAGTTATAATTAAACCAGCTCAGGTTTTAGAAAAAGTGCCAAAACCATGGAAAAAGTGACAGATAAATCAGAAAAAGCGCCAAAACCATGAAAAAAGTGACAGATAAATCAGAAAAAGTGACAAAAACATGGGAAAAGAACAAAAATAATGTTCATTTTTTCAATTTTGACCTGGAAGGACAAGTGGTCATGGTTAACGGGAAGTCAACACAAGGAGTTGTGCTGCTCCTTAACGATCATTGTTCAGCGGTCATTTTGTGTACATTTTCTTTGGACTTCTGTTAAATGATCATCGACTGATTTTTCATAGTTGGTCAAAGAAATCCCTTTCTCTCTGATACAATGGTGTATTTTTGGCTGCAGCTGAGACAGCTAAAATAAACCAATTGTTCCTGTGACAAAATAATGACACTTTTGGGTCACGGAATCTGGACTGCACTAATGTGAAGAATGCCAAACCCTTGCATGGCACTTAAAGCCCTTGAGTGTAGGTGAGTGTGTGTAGCAGCACTTTGTCATGACTTTCATCTGAGTTCTCGCATCACTTCTTACTGTCACTGGGTGCAATGTGAACGAGTGAATATCAGATTGTTGTAGTGTTTCTCAATTAATCGTCCTAACCTGCTCCGTGCGTCAGCAAACAGTCGCTTGTTTGAAAAAAAACGCTCTCCCTGGTTCTATTTTTGCAAATTTAAAATGTTTCCATCTGCCACGGTTTGCTTGTTCGCTGTATGTTAGAAAGAGGCGTTACACAGTACTTGGGACTATTTTTGATGCTGTGATGATTCTTGTTTCAACGTCCTGTGAATCTGTTTTGCTATGATATCTTGTTTTAACCCTGAAATGCTAAACCCCCCAATCTGAACCACAAATCTACCCTTGGGTACAATTACAGAAACCTGTATTTAATAGTGTTTGGCCATTGGTCATGATGGGTTTCCTTATCTGACCTATCACAATGCCTTTTACAGTCAAAGCAAAGCGAAGGGATGGATGTGAAAGTCACAGATTGGTTGACAGGGCACAGTGCTGTGGACATTTTATTTTATTATTTTTTTTTTTTTAAATGCCAGGTCCAGTTAGTTGATGCATGGAAAGAGAAGCTAGGCAGCCACATTGAGGGCCATGCTTCCCAGCATCCCTCCCTCTCCCTGTTCCCGCCTCGCCGTCCAAGAGCTCGGGCCTCGGGCTGTGTAGCCATGGCAACCAAATGAGGTAAATGATTGCAGGAGAATCCTTATCACGACCACCACCCTCACAGACCTCTTTTCAGCGGTGCACTCTCACAGTATGGGCCAGTCTTTCATGCATGCTATTCACCTCTCAAATATCTCCATAAATTATTTGTTCGCGAGTTGTTCTCCGGCGTGTGCAGTGACTCTGCATTCTTTCTTCCCCCCGAGGGTGAGTTTTGGTTTCATCCTGTGGTTCTTTGACATAAGACTTCTGCAGAAAGACATACCATCATGTTAGATTGCCTCATGTGGAACGAAAAAAGGGGAGAAATAAATCATTAGCATTAGGGATGAAATAAAGAAAGCAAGGGACAAAAAAGTACTCATCTGCTGGGTAAGGATTGCTTATTGATACATGTTACGCAATGGTGCATGGTATTACATATTTTAAGTCTGTTATTTCTCAAACCCCCCCCCCCATCCAAAAATAGTGCAGTAATTTGCAAACATGCAGTGGGATAACAGTGTGAAATAACACACTGGGCCATGTTTACAGATAAGCCTCTCTCATTTGCTGCTGTGATAAGAGAAATCTGTCAACTCCACCAAATAAGGGGAAGAGATTCACAATTGTGATGGAGTCATTATTAACACTCAGCAGTAGATATCGCTTAGCTTAAGAATCCCATTTCCAGTGTTACCCGCATGCATCGTGGCCCTTGAATAAAGGAAACGACTACTGATTTACAACTTTAACTATTATTACTTTGTCTGTGCATGTTTGTAAATTAATAAATGATCCCTCTGCTTTTTTATCTGCATTTGCGCACCGATACACAAATTCAGACCAGTGGACACAAAAAAAGGACTTTATTTTTTATTTTTTAACCAAACATCAATATACAGCTACACATAGGATCTGCTTGACATTTGGAAATGCATTCAGCTGCAGAAACAGCATCACACTCTTTTCTCTCCATTTAGATTTGAGCAATTCTGACATGTATCTGACAAAACATAACATGGATTTGGGTATTTTAAGCAATGTCAAGACAAACTGCACGAAAGCAGCCACCAGTGCCTCTGCTTTCCAGGGTGTGCAATGCCAAACGATTACTCCGGGGACTGACAGAGTAAGTAAATGCTTCATTCTAAAAAAGGTTTAATAGAAAAATAGACATAATTTTGAACTTTATACGGTAGGTAACTCAACTGTGCATGCTCTAATGTGCTGATATTTGTTACTTAATAAAATGAGTAAGAGAAAGGAAATTTTCATGCTAACATAGGATTCAAGCTAACAGCTAAGCTAACATAATAATTTGTTAATATACAGTAACTACACAGTAGTCGGAAATAATAATGATATGTAGAAAAACTCTCCCTCTGATTCCTTAACTAAAGATCTGCACCTTCAGATGTCAGGAAAGGAAGCTCACATGTGAAGCAGTAAACCACCCAACCTAATGAATCCACTTTAGCTATTCTTGTTATATTAAAGGAGAAATCCGGTCGATTTCAACACGGAGCTCTGTCTTTTTTTTTTAATTTGTAGTGCTGTCATTAGATAGACAAATGAAAACAATCGGTGCAGTCTACACCGTGTTATCCTCCTTCTAGCGTTAGCCCCCAACAGGCCATAACAGGGCAAGTTTTGAATGGGTTTTTAGCCTCTAGACATGCTCAAAATGTCAATACCAGTGCCTAGCCATGTGCAGATATTCCTTCCAAGTACACACAGTTAATTTGACTCCAGTAGATGTGACAGAAAGGCATAAAAGTTTTGTTAATTCAGCCAGTGTACAAACCTCTGTTTATTTTCCGGTTTTCTAGTGAAATCCACTTTTATGCCTTTCTGTCTACTGCAGTTAAATTCATTGTGTTGACTTGGAAGGAATCCCTTCACATGGCTAAGCACTGGTAATGATATTTTGAACATGTTTAGAAGCTAAAACACATTTAAAACTTGCCCCGTTAAAGCCTGTTGGTGCTAACTCTAGCGGGAGGTGTAGGCAGCACCGATTGGTTTCATTTGTCTCGCTACTGACAGTACTACAATTTTTTTAAAACAGAGCTGCATGTTGAAATCGACCGGAATTGTCCTTTAAGCAATCCAAATGTTTTTGTTATCTGAATATGAGAACCTGCCTCCTCTCATGCCAACACAATCAAAACTGTTTTATACTTCCTAAATGTCCCCTCCATACCTTCAGTTTTTCCATGTGAACTTAACTGTGCGGCACCTCTACTCTGGCTATGAGTAATGTTAAGTGACTGTGACAATAACAATGGCAGACTTAAAAATTTGAAATTCATTGGACTGTGTCTACCGTGAGTATTAACCATTAGCTAAACCCTGCCCTACTTATTCACTGCTGTTGTGGAAAGGTTCCCATTCTCGCACCGCACACATGCAATTTCAGAGATAACCACGTAATTTGCGGTAGGCCTACCTTTTGAAAAACTGGGTCTTCATTTCTACACAGAAGTAAACAGAACCATGCTTCCCACTTCTAGCTGAAGGCCATGGATTTTGTGTAGCTAGCTAATGTGAGTTGATGTGAAAGCTACTGGAGTCAGCTGATATGTCTGTCTCCAGCTGACATTTTTATGTTCCTGTCTGACACGTTTTAAAAGGAGAACCATGCTGCATGCATTAGGTGCTAAAAGACTGAGGTTAAAGCTTTACCAGACGTCAGCAGGCTCACCAGTTGTTGATCCATGTACAGGGCATGTCAACAAAGAAACAGCAATGTTTGTGCATTTTAGGGTAGCTAGTTAGCCCCATAGTACAGTGATACAATTTGTAATTGAAAAGTTCTAAAGAGAACCCTTGAACAGTTTGGTTGCTGACTTTAGAAAAAATACTTAAAAGGCTACTTGGGCAAGTAATAGCCCAGAGTGGTGAGATTAAGCCTATTCCGTATTTTTCATATGCTTTACTGTCATCTTCGCATCGACATATAACACAAGTTTGTCTGGAGTTGCTGGAGTGTCATCTTCTCTAAAACAAACACAGCAACAGTGAGCTGCTATCATCACCCATGGGGGTGGCATTAGCTCCGTCAGTAGGAAGTTGGGTTGGGAACTGGAGGGTTGCTGGTTCAAGTCCCCATACAGACTAAAGTATTGTGGTGGACCAGTAGTTGGAGAGGTGCCAATTAACCTCCTGGGCACTGCCAAGCAGCTCTTGGGCAAGGCACCGAACCCTTCAAATGCTTGGGCTGCCTTTCCGTGGGCAGCCCCCCCACTCTGACATCTCTCAATCAGCCCATGTATACAGTGGGTACTGAGCATGTGTGTGTAATTCAGGCCTGTGTGTAATAATAACAGAGTGTTAAATTGTAATTTCCCCTTGTGGGATCAATAAAGTATACAATATTATTATTATTATTACTCTAAAGTGATCTGATATAGTAGGATCTTGGCTTCCAAAGAGTGGATGCGTCAGTCCTGAACGGGTATGTCTTTAATGTAACCTGTAACATCACAAAATATTGGAGTAAGCTAACGTGCCCACTTCTTTTGGAAGGGGGTCATCCCAATGTTCGCACAGCCCAATGTTCCCTCCTTTTTATGAAATCCCCCCTCACCCCCCATAAGGCCTTATAGGGAGTTTGGTTGGGAACTGGAGGGTCGCTGGTTAAAGTCCCCTTATGGACCAAAGTACGGAGTGTGGATTGGTAGCTGGAGGGATGCCACTTAACCTCCTGGGCACTGCCAGGTGTTCTTGAGCAAGGCACTGTACCCCCCCACCCCAACCGTTTAAGGTGCTGGTCCAGCACCGGCAGCCCACTCACTCTGACATCTCTCCATTTGTGCATGTGAGCATGTGTGTGTATTTCAGGCCTGTGAGTAGTGATTACTGACAAAACAGAGTGTAAATTGTAATTTTCCCACTGGGGCTCAATAAACGATATAAATTATAAATCCTAAATTATTATTATGTTCCCTGAGGCCACATACCGTCCACCCACACACTCCCGGTCTTATTTGATGTTTTGGATATGTGACCTTGTATTCATTGCTGCAGTAATACTAATCATCTTGGTTGGTTGGTTAGGATTAGGACTGAAGAAACATCAGGCTGAGGGAACATAGGGCTGAGGCAACATAGACACTTTCCATTTTTCATCCAACATTTGGTTGCAACTGTAGTAAGCTAGTTAGCTGGACATGCTTATGTTTGCAGGTTATGTTCAGTGCAGACAACAACAAAGTCAAATCCATTTCTCACACGTTTGTGATGTTTTAGGGTTTTAAAGACCTCAACCTTCAAACCCTTGAGATACAGAGTATCTCTCTTCAACATGGGTAGAAAGCCAAAGCTGGACAGGCCTGCCGACGAGCCTAGTTATACACAAAGCTTTTGCATAATTTCTGTTCAGGGCAGGGGTTTAGCATAAGGTCAATTGGCTGTTATAAATTGATATTAATTTCTGATAGGCATGTGCCCTGGATTTGTCCTCAAAATTAAAATGAATGTGTCTTGACCTCAAATCTGTAAGCATTTGAACTCTGGCAAAAACACAACATCCATACAATACAAATCTTACACTATTTATAAGGATGTGGCATTTTATAACATAACGTGACAATACACATTAATGAAAACATACTGTGACAATACAGGATGGTACTAGAATCACATACGTTTCCTGTGAAATCTTTGTGCTTTTATTGATGCTAATGCAAATGAAAAAAATGACAAAAATGAATAACTAATGCTATATTTATTTCTTTTCATTGCTGCAAAATGCGCTTACCAATGCTGCACATGCAGGGTTATGACTTGTTCTTAAGGGACACAGGCATTTGCTATTCTTTCTTCTTTTATCAACCACAAATAAATCATAACTATGCAAATAGTTATGATGTCTCGTTTTCTATCCTCTGCTTGTCTGCATTTGAAAGCTTGACATTTTGTTCTGGTTCATATCTCAATTTCGCTGCATTATTCATGCCTTACAAGAATGTGAGAAGCAAAGCAACATAACTTAGCTCTGGGGAAAATACCAATTTTTTTAATAATTATAATATTCCAGTTTTGAGCATTCCTAATGCTAAGAGAGGATTTAACACACAGGATTCAAGTAACAAAGAGAAACCCATCATATTCAGGGTGCATTTTGGTGTGAAATGTTTCCAGGATACTAAATCAGCAGCTTTGCTATAATACATTGGAAAATGTTTAGTAAAAGAAGAATAAGCTGACTGAGAGTCCATGATGTATTAATTCTGGTTATCTTGAACAAAACATCAATGTATTCATAAAGAGACAGACCTCTTGGTCAGTGAATACCTTTTTGTTCTGAAGGGACTGTGAAAACAGAGGTTAAAGACTGCCATGTATGAAGCAATGTAAGACAGCTGTTTCTGGAGGAAAATGATTATCTTTGGAGACCGTAACTGTTAAAGTATAGTGTACAAAGCGTGATTTGGCAGTAGTGCCGCCTGCTTTTAAGGAACTAACCCTACCTCACTAAATAACACATCATCCACAACAAAGCCCGTACGCAATCTCTCCTTCACTTAATCTTTGGCAGATGAAGACAAAACCAGTCTACATAGTATAATTAGGGCCTTGCCAAAATTAGCTTAACCATGTAAAGTGCGTTATTTGACACAATAGTTCTACGTAGATTCTATTTTAATACCGCATTTGTCATAAATTTCAAGCTTATACTGTTATTTCATCTTTCTACACAGGTCACAGTTATCAATTCTAAGGAGCATATAGTACATCCTCTTGATTCATATTTGTTTGACTTTACAGTGTTTTCTATTGCACATCAATTTGTGATTATATAATGAATATACTGCTAGAAGAATGTGTAGTCCCACTGGAAATTCTTCCTGCCTACGACACATCAGCTACCTACAGAAACACCTCGCCAGTGTCCAAATCCTTTCTGATTTACTGACACCCTTGGCCACGGTCTATATTCACGTGCAGAAGGAACAAGTATTTGCCAACAGTAGCGACATGTGAGCCACATTTGAATGTGAGTTAGGCTGTCCAAAAAAAGACAAGGTAAATGGCAGGATATGCCAGCATATCATGGTACAGGCAGTTAATTACTGAGGTCATTGGTCGGTATGACATTGTTTCCTTATGGGATCACAGATTCTGCCCTACACAGATAAACTCCATGAAAAAAAAGGTTTGCCCTAACTTTACAGGATTTCAGGTGATTACATGTTGCGAAGGTATCGCCTTGTCTACTACTAATGTGACAGCGCTGTGGCAACGCTTTTTTTCTTTTATATGTTTTACTACAATATAAAACGTGTTAGCCTCACTTTATTTATGTAGGCCCACTACAACATTAAGCCAGCAGCCATAAAAGATGACCACATGCTCTAATAGCCCAAAAAATACGATCTCTATAATATAATTTTGCAAGTGGAGCAGGGCACACACTAATTTTTATTGGGACTCATTGGTTGGAAATGTCCTTTGTTACCATATTTCATGTCTGAAGATAACAACTGCACCAGAGCAAGATCCTACCGTTGGATTTTCACCAGGGAGGAGGCAGCATGAAACCTGTCACATGTAGCACACACTGTCTGTGGTGTCCTCTCATTGTTTGAAGTACCAGGACCACACAGGGCCCTTAGAATGAAACCCTTCTCACTCCTCACTCTCCTCCTCATCCCCTTTGGTGCCTTTACTCCAGCGCTGGAAGCAATGAACAGTGGAAGCCAGGAAGAAGCTTGTCATGATGGCCACCACCGACACTGAGATGCCAGAGAAAATGATGATGAGCAGGTCTGTTAGAGTCAGGCTGGCCTGGCACTCACGGAAACTGTCCTTGGAGAGCTGTGTCAGGGACACACGTCTGCCGTCCATGGGGATGGAGCACTCCATGCCTTCCACCCCTGCATTGAAAACAGAAAATGAGATTAGACAGATTTACTAGGCATGCTGCTGAACCTACTATTGCAGTGATTAATGTCATATCTATGGACTTTTAGAAACATGTATTCATATGGCAGGCACTCAGAACAGCTACGGCTGTGCTTGCTATACAGCACAATTGTATTTATATCCCCAAAGATTTCAAATTTAAGGTGATGCACACTATTTCACAAGTTCTCTTGTGTGTATGTTGCAGGTATTTAATTCAGAAAGGTAATTCAGTTCAACAGAGCAATGCAGCTCTTTTTCCTGAGACTGGGAGCTGATTTAATAACTATAAGGTCAATAAGAAGTCTTCACTTAAGAGATGAAGTTGCACTGTATATACAGTACACCCACCCACAGCATGACTGCAGGTTCTGGAAATGAAGTCAGAAAACTGAAAAAACTGTAAAGCACAGTGATACTGTGAATGACTATTCTAAAGTTGACTACATAAATATGTAATAATAAATAAAAATATTTTTTTTATTCGTACTGTTAAGAGAGGCTTTATTTTTGTCCAATTGTGTCTGTAGTGCAGTTGTAGCCTCTGACAACAAGACATTTGCTTTAGTAGATGGCTTGGAGAATGAAATCAAAATCTATTCAAATCATTTTAATGCCAGCTGCACCAGGCAAATCTCTAAGAATACACATGCTCACATCTTAAACCCTTACTGATGTATCAGTGAAAGGTAGCGGCCAAGACAGGGGCACCTTGACCAAACTCATCTCAAGATGAAAATATGATAAATCAGTTCATGCTGCTCTACGTGTCTCTGTCTTTTTCCCATAGTTTATTGTTCAGACATGATGTAAATGGAAAAGGACAGTGACTGTGGCTTGTTGTGTTTCAAGGGTAGTCTTGCAGCGAGTCTACTTTTCCAACTCATGACTACAAATGAGATCAAGACTGGACCATAAGGTTAGGTGTTACCACAAATAAACACCGGTTACAGACTCCTTGATTCAACTTGAGTTACAGCCATCTTTGGGAACCATTGAGTTTTTTTTGAAGTGCTGATCAGACGCTTGCATTGCTGTTCCATATCGATGAAGGATACAGTATCTCTTAGAACCTAAGGTATACAGTAGCAATCTTAATATTGGCAGTGTACTGTATGGAAAAACTAGACATATTGATGTGAATGTTAGCTTATAGGTGGGTAGAGATGAAGCCTTGCGATGTGGGAGGCTAATGACACTGCACAAGCATGTGCACACACTTGGCAGTACATCAATTCTGGGTCTTTGCTTCAACAGTAAGCACAATTTGCAGCATGCTTTGTTATAATACAAATGTATGTATGTGATTTTGTTATATAGTATTGTGGCGGTTGTATTTTGTTTCTGTCACATTGTTTTCTTTTATATGTGCTCTAGTGCAATTTATACAGAATTATCTGTTTTTATTATTCAGGTTTTATATACTTGGTTATCAATTGACAGGGGAGGGTCATTGATTACTTGTGCATTGTCTGCAATGTAGGGTGGATTGTATTTTGTATGTGTGTGTAAAGTCTCTGTGTGTAATGATGTTTACAGCAGCATAATGTAGTACTGATGCCCAAGACAAATTTCCCTCAAGGGACAATAAAGTTATCTTGATCTTGATCTTGAAATGTAAAATAATAATCGTCGTGTTTAGATACAATAATGTCCATTCATCAAACTACCCTAACTCTGAAGTACATCTGTGTTTAAATTCTATCTGTAAATTGCAGGAAGGTCTGACTGTCAGATTTTGGCAGGTGTCTTGCTACAGGCATGAGTAAGTGCAGTGCCAAGTTTGATGTTGTTTGGATTAGAAATGCAAAAGATATAGTTAAATATATATCGGTAAAAGAAGAACACTACAAGCCCTATTTTAATGATCAAAGCGCACAGTGTGAAGCGCACGGCGTGAAGCGCATGACGTTGCATTTAAAGCGTGTCCAAATCCACTTTAGCCAGTTCGAAGGCGGAAAAAAGGGTAGAAAGGGTTAAACTTATTGTCTTCATTAATTCATAAGTGTTTTTTGTGGATCTTGTTTGGAGGATTCGTAGTGCCTAAAAAGCCTGTTGTGTACCCTGGTATTGCCATTTTCTTCCAAAATGCATTCATTTTTGTAGATACAATGCAATAAACCACTCAGAGTGTCATCTCCTATTCCCTTTAAAAGCCAAGTGCCTCTGTACCATGGTGCATTGCTATCATGATGGCGGATTTGCACCGTAATATTTTTATGTGTAATCTTTTGCTTGTGTGTGCTGCGCTTCCCTGAGTGTGTGTGTAACAATCATAGTGTCAACGAACCTAGGCCTATTTACTAATGCTCTGTTAAAATGACTTACTGACTTTAGACCAGGTTTTTGTTGGTCAATGGCACGATCGCTTCCTGCTGCCTCAAGATAGCAATACGCCAAGAATGCACCTGAACACACCTCCCTGTAAGACCAGCACGCCCATGGGCGCAAAGATGGGCGCAGGTGCATTTGCTATTTAAACGACGTGGGCGCAGGACAGCAAATTAACAATTGGTCTTAAATAGCAGAGACACTTGCGTTGGGCTTTGTGCCGCGCTGGTTGCAAGAAAGGGGGGGGGGGGCCCTTGCACACTGAGTGAGCACAGTGCAGGACCAGAGCAGTGTTGGCAAGTCCGCTTATTATAAGCAACTTTGGGCTTGTTTTTCTGTAAAGTCGCTTACAAATAGTGGTAGTCGGGGGTTGCGTTTTTTTGGCCTTGTTTCTAAAGTGTAGTTGCTTTTTGGGCTTGTTCCCAGCTCCATAATAAGTTGTCAAGCGGTTGTTATTTAAACGTAGGAGTTTGTCGTGCCTGTTCTCTCTGTCCCTCCCCTTTCCCCATACACACAGGAAACAGCAGAGGTTTTTTCCCCGCCCACTTCCTGCTTCTAATTGTCTTTGACCCAGATGGCATTGAGTACTGGCCAATCAGAGGCAGAGCGGGCAATCTGTTTTTTTCTGGTTAGGAAAAAGTCAATGAGTGACGTTTAAACGAAAATAGGCGCGAGTCGCGACTGATTGGTGACTGGACTGTAGTAGAGTTTTTGGAGGTATAAATGCCCGGGATAAAGTGGGCGAAATATGGGATGAAATATAACAAAGACTGGGAGAAACAGAAAGGAGTAAAAGAATGGATTCATCTGGTTGTGGGGAACGACTCAAAAGTACTGTGAAAAAGTGTCTATATTTGACATCCCATCAGTTTTCTAATGTTAAATAATGTTAAAAGATGGTTTAACTCCCTCCTGGGGTCTTTGTTCTGAAGCTCAGGGGGAGAAATATAAATAAACTCTACCGTGTGTACAGTTTACCATTCTGTCCACATACTGTAGATGTAAATTGAAAATCTGTACCCATAGTTTACAATCCGTCCCCACAGATCGTAAAACTGTACACACAGTTTATTTATTTTTCTCTTCCCGGATCCTAGGGGGGCTTCGTAGAAAAAGTCGCTTGTTTTGGGCTTGTATTCACAGGCCTGGTTGCTTATTTGTCTCGCGAGATCTGGCAACACTGGACCAGAGACAGAGAGGGTCGAAGAAAGCAGCAAGCTTTGGCAGCAACAATGTGAAATACACCTCAGACCCACAAAAATGTGCAAAGTAGCACTAGTTTGGGCTGTCTTTGATTTTGAATGAACAAATTCCCGAATTTAGGGATGTTTCAGAATCCCACTCATGCAAAGCACAACCAGATACAGACAACAAGTGGAAGACAGAGCGTGATGCTTCTTATAATAAGGCTACCAGACACTGTTTTGAGTCACACTGTTGTCGGTGTTTGGTGGGAAGGTAACCTGCACCCCACACACAGACGCCACAACACTTTGCAACACTGTTAACTGTCAAGCCACTAAACCTGTATGGAATTTAACACCAGGATCATACGACACAAGACAACACCCTCCCTCCCTCTCTCTCAACGGGCTGTGAGTCCATGAGCCTAATGTCTGGTTACTCCCATAGACAGTTAAAGACATGGACCAACAGACCCCGTTGTTGATGATAACATAGACACGGGCTAATTACTGCTGACTAAAATGCTAAACAGTTGATGTAAGTTGAAACTGTCTGCAAGCTTCTCCTGACAATACGGTGATTTGTCAACAGCAAGTCGCGTAGATATGACACAATCGTTAGCCTATTTTTTTTTTAAACATCTGCTACGGAGCCATAACATGAGAGACAAGGTAATGGAGCCTTTGTACATTGTTGTGTTTCTTTAGAAATAAACAACGAATGAATATAATCTTTAGACGCTTCAGATGTAAAGGTATTCACTGTCAAAGTGACGCCAAAATGAATGGCAGTCAATGAGATGCTAACGGTGGGTGATGGCTTCTTAGCATTAAAATGGCACCATAGGAGTTACTCCACATTTTCATTGTGCTATTTCGTGACTATATTCTGAATCTGCAATGTTCTCTGTCAGGTGAATCAGTGAGTTAGTAGCAGGGTATACTGGGTGTACAAGGGAGTTGTATATTAAGTGGTTTGGGGTCCAATTCTCTAAGTAATTTTGGGGTTCAATTTGGTTTAGATGAATTGTATAGGCAGCGATATTACAGGTCAAGCGTACGGCCCCTTTTTAATTTTTTCAACGGGCACTGCACTGGTCACAATAAAATAACAATTAAATAAGTGTTTGTTTTAGTTGTATGTATGTTTAGTAGGTAAACGTGTGTGGTTTATGTACAATGTGTAAAATTTGTAAAAGAAATAGCTTGAAAAAGTTTCAAAAGTGATTACGGGTAATGGAAAAAGAAATAATGTAAGTCAGTGATGGCATGGAATTAGTTTACTTGCTCCTCCGATGTACTCTACACTATTAATTAGGTTTGTAACTGAACTCTCTAAGAGCTTGATAAAACTTAGTGACACTAATCCCTTAATACAAGATACAGATTCTCACATTTCCTCTAACATTTAATTAGTAGACCCAAGATACACACACATCCACGCACACGCCATGATGCCAAACTGACAGGGATGGCAATACATTACAGTTGTGCTTTTATTACATATCAAATGCATACTTTTTGTTGTTAACATGTTGTTATTTTTAAGATTCTGCCTGTGTTGTTTGTGTAAGGTCTCTGTGACCAAAACCTTTGACAATAAACTCAGTGTTTTTCTAATAGGCATGCGTTTGTTTTGATCTCTTTTGATTTACAACTTCTTTTTGCATCCATAATAAGTAGCTATTTTGATAAAAATGGGTGGCATTTCCCTTCTATCAAGCTCACACAAAAACTAGTAAAAAACAAACACAATCAGTCTGTTATAAGCATACTGTTCATGAAGAAAGTATAACCACAAACAGCAATACATGGTTCTGACCATTGTACACATTTCCCTTAAACTCAAACTCCGTAAGGCCAAATAATATCCTTAGATATCTGGGCACTGTAGTTTTCAGCAAATGTTACTGAAATATAATAAATTGTGCATTAGTTGTGGGACTATTTTCAGTGGCGAATTAATACACATTTAATGAGCTTTGACAGTACTTTTGTTCATCATAATGAAGGAACAAGGTAACTCTGTGCAGCAGTGTGGTTAATTGACATGCTTTTCATAGTCTTTGGACAAGAATGTAGGTTAATGGCATATGAATATGTTATATCAGGCTTTGGCTGCACATGTGATGCAGCTTAGTAATGAACATGTATTGTTGGTTTAGCTCTTTTTGGTGGATTTGTTGATGATTATAAAATCATAAAAATATCCCAAGCCTTCCCCTTGTTCATGAAAATGCCATTTCAAAGTCCTGCTATGGTCATTTTGTTTGGAGGTATAATTCACACCTCATTAATGTATGTAACTTTTGTACCCTAATTGGTTTTGTGGTTGTTTTTATAAATGACTGCCGTTTGTTTCTGTCCTGGCATCCACACAGACCGTAACCAGGCTTGTAAGAAGCAAGGCATTGTTGGAGAAGCTCCGCAGAAAACTCAAATAGCTTGGACCAGGATCACATCGAGTGAGTCAGCATCAAGAATGAGGCTGATTAGGCGCCAATACCAACAATCCTGGTAGAGCCAGAAAAGCACACTGGTCCCTGGTGTGATTCATTTGAAGGCATGTCTACCGTATGTTATGGGAATCAGAAATCAGAACTAATTCATAGGCTATCTGGATCTGGAAACTGTCTGGATACCATCAGTCTAAGGGAAAACAATACATAGAGATGGCTAATCTCGTCACGTTGTTTTGTTTTAAGTCTAATATTCTCAGAGTTGTGTTGCATAAGTAAATATGGCTAATCCTTTAAAAGAATGGATTCTGTTTTAAAATCACAGCTTGACTCAGCAGGGCATTGAGGGAAGAGTTTTTTTTACTACATTTCCAACTTCTCTGACAGCATTTGAGAATGGCATTTGTTGGACCTTAGACTTTCAGACTAAACAGTCAGTGTGTGATTATTTTTCTTCATAGTCATAAAGTCTGGTGAAGTTACAAATGATTTATTCTCATGGTTGCCATATAAAGTGGCTCCAGTGACGTACTTTTGATTGTGTACAAGATAAAGCCCTGCTAATAAATTGCTGACAGTTACGAGATATACGCAGAAGAGAAAGAATGAAAATGTGCAGTGTGTTCAGAAAGAAATGAAAAACACAGACAAAATGCACAGAACTTGTTGTAATTAATAATTTACAGTAAATTATACCTAAAGTTTGAGTTAGAAAAGCAGAAATTAAGAATTATTTAGACAAAAATTAAGTGAAAGTATGTTAATGGATAATCACAGACTGGAATATGTCAACTTTTACTCAATACAATTTCCAAAGCACTTTTTTTTTTTTCAAATGCTAAAAATTTGAATAAGACACTCCAAAATTAATGAAAGTAGAGATTTGTACTCGCCAAAGAGTGTTGTGTGGAATTATTCCTGTTTTTTTGGGGTAATTACAATTGGGTAGTTAAAAAGAACATTGGAAAACGGGTCAATTTGATCTGAGGACGACATGAGGGTTAAAAAAAAACACAAAATTCTCATTTGAGGCATTGCCACACATCTTACTAAAGACAAAGCAAGTATCAAAACACCTGAAAATCCAATACATTAGCTATTTGCTTGTGATGACGTAAATATTCACAGTGCACTTATTGCCTGGCACAGCAACCCATCACGTCAGAGACTTGGCCTTAGCCTTTGAGACTGTCCTTTCTGGTCTTGCCTGTCCTAAATAGTTCATCAATAACATCTGAGACTAAAATGATCCTGGTGAACACATGGCCTCTGCCGGAGCTACGGGATAATTACATATCTTATGATCAGTGCAGAGTTGGTGAACAAGACAATGGAGAAATAGTGGCTTTCCACTGGAGCTGCACTGCTGCAGTTAAGCGTGACACAATAGGGCACACAGGCGTATCACACTGCCTGACAAAAGGGGGAATTACTCAACAGCTGTGCCATTTGCCCAAAAGTGGAATCTTCTGGAACAAACACCATAATTATAGTTTCTCAGCATTGCAAGTTTGTCTGTGACACAATGTGCACTTCTCTCACTAAGGGAGGAGGTCCAGACGTGAATGTGGCCTCAGATTAGCGATGTAGGAAACTGGAGTCTGATAAGGAAATGCTGCTTTATGTCAACAAACGTGCAAAGGCCAAGTCAATGTAATATGTTTTTACACTAATATATCTTGCTTAGCAAAGAAAATGTTCAGAATGTCTACAAACCAGCAGAAAAATGAATGCAGTGAAAATTCATTATCACACAATGTTCTATCAATCTATTCTGTTTGCTGGTATCTGGCTTCAGAGTACCACTACAAATATGTAACCTGACAAAAATTGCTCATTTTTGGCACAATTTCCAATTACCTTTTGTAAATACAAGGTTAGCAATGAAGCTAACTGCTACTGTAATTTTACACAGGATTTTGATATATTTTGACATATATCTGATTTTCTTAAAAACACAGGGGCCTGACAATGTTCTCCTCCCTTCACAACTGACTTTAGTAGTTCAGATAAAAGACACTCATATGTCCTGCTGTTATTACAGACATGTGAAATCAGCACAGACACTCAACTGCCAAACTGTTATTACAGACGCAAAGTAATCACAGACTTTTGCCTAATTAATGTTGTCACAGAATGAAACACACATGTAGGAAACTGCCAACGAAGGTGTCATAGAAGTTCCAGATTGTTCCACTTCAACCCCTGGGGTGAATGACTGAGAATGCAGCTTTGGAGTTATTACGAGTCAGTGTTTCAGTCATAGCCATCCGACCCGTCATGAGAGCCAAAAAGGAGAGTTAATCAACCGAAATGGACCAAATACAGAGCCGGCTGCCAGTGGTGTGAGTGTAGAATAAGTGTCTGGGCATGAGAGAGAGAGAGCGAGAGAGACAGAGAGGGATAGAAAAGGTGGAAAGCCATGGAAATATACTACATTTTAGTCTTTTGTTCTTCGTCTACAATATTGCATGTTGATAATGCCACAGATCCGTGAACGTGATCTAGGACGAGTTTCTAAAACAGCAAGATTAAGAGACTATAAGGGAGTGAGAGAGAGAAACTTACTGTGTTTGTTTTTTGTATCCATAACTTTATTTTTATTCAATGAAAATCTGCCTCGCAGTGATGTGTATGGAACTAGTTGCAGACATCGTGATTTGATTTCCGAGTATTATCTTAATGGGTCGAATGGGCTACATGCACAGAGGGTCAATACCAGCTTTATAAATGGGTACGCTGATACAGTACAAACACTATTTTCACAAAAACATGTGGCTGGAGTAGGCTACCAGACCATAATGTAACACAAATCATGCCCTAACACTACAAGGTGTGTCAGGCCACACAGCTATGTTACATTCCTGTCGTGGACAATTGATGGATTACATTTAGGATTACAGCCAGCGGAGAGGAGACGCTATCTGCTGTCTCAGCCGTGATTGATCTACCTAGCTGTCACGGACTGATATTGGAGGCTTGTTTCTCCTCCCTCCCTCAACACCTGTCCCGTCCAGATTGATTTCTGCACCATTTGCAAAGGCAATCCTGCTTTGTCACTTGTTCCCGAACCACTAGTGTCTAGACACTCTACCTAAATAATCCAGTTGTGATAATGTCTCCCAAAACCGGCCCTGCCCTGCTAATGAATAGCTTGGAACACATTGTTGTACCTATACACCATTATAAGACGATTTCCAAAGACGACCCATATGGCCATTCTATTTACTGCCGCCAATCAATCATGTGATTGTAGTCCTTAGTCATGTGACCGTTTTAATGTTTTGACCTATTTAAGTATTAAACACATAGAAAATGTTAAAGAGGGTTAGGTTAGGTTTGATAATAAAAAAAAACTTAAGGTTAGTAAAACATCAGGGATTGGCTTTAAATGAGTAAAATAGAGACGTAACATGACGTCATGGACATTAGACCAAGGTCCTTAAAAATTATAGGTAACATAGTTATAGGTATCGGTTAATTTTAGAATGTCTTTCAGTTTCAGTTTCCTGGTCTCCTTAGAGAAAGTCCTGTTTGTTAGACACATCCACCACCCCAACATGACTCCTTATGTTATTTTTGCGGTTTTACTTTGTCACTTCACCTCCTTGTTTGCTCTTGCGATAATTAGTACAGAAGTTGTCGTGCTTGCACAATCGACCCATGTGGTCGTTTTCTGGGTGAGGACGAGCTGGGTGAACGTGCCAATACTCAGTGGATGTGAAAAGAACCAGGCAGACATAATTACAGAGAAACAGGAGAATTATTCAATTGCAATCACCGGAAGAAAGAGTGAGAGAAATCTGAAGGGAAAATGATGAGAGATTCAGTGAAGAGGAGGGCAAGAATAGGAGTTGGAGAGGAACAGAATGTGTGTTATGGATGCACAAAATGACAAGCGTTCATGTGACAGTGGGGCGAGGGTGACTCATTCAGGAGGGAATTCCTCCCTCGTGGAGACTCACTGACATCACTGTATTGCATTCAACATGTCTTATCACATAAGCACACATTCACACATTGAAAAGAAATGATCTTATTCCCAAATATAAGAGACCAAATAAAGCAAATACTATGAGTGGATTCCTTTTCACGTTTTCAACATGCCCACTGTCACAATTCATTACAATGAAAACAGCTAAATATGCAGGTCCACGTATGTACATGTATGTTTCATAGTCAACCACACAATAGGCAGAAAGGAAAGCATCCATCATCCAAAATGGTGCACACTGCCTGTGAAATAAACCTTTTGGCTTTTCACCTTTTATTTCTGACACCGGCACATTATCTCAATAAGCTACTGTGCGTGCAGCTGCCGATGCTATCGCACTGTGTAATTCTGTCCACCTACTCTCTCTCTCTCTCTCTCTCTCTCTCTCTCTCTCTCTCTCTCTCTCTCTCTCTCTCTCTCTTTAAATAAACATTAAATTAGGCCAGGATAAAATAAGCTGTCAGCCTGTTTTAATGGAATAGATATTTTCTCATCACATGGGTAGCATAGACAGCCAGTACTGTAATATCGCATCAGGCAGCATGGTATGGTATTGTGTGTGTGTGCTATGTTGTGCTGGACATATTATCAATGCTGCTCCCGCTGAGGGGTATCTGGTCTCTGGGGAGCAACTAGATGGACTGTGAAGGAAATCCAGACTTTGACCCCGTCACACAAACTGCTACTTTGTAGTGAAACTGTTAGAAACAGGTCGTAGGGTTGAAAGCAACGCCACTATGGGCTTCAGCCTCGATCTCTCATGGGAGTGGGCCTGCCCTGCCCTGTAGGCAGCTCTGGCTCCAATTACCCTGGCCAATGTGCCGTAGAACTGTGTCACTCTGAATTATACATAGTCTTTGTTCATCCTTAACCCAAGAGCACTGGCGATAGCAGTGGATCATGTTGACACTCATGCCTTCGTTAAAACATTAATGAACCTGATTGGTGGCTTAAAAACCTACAAACAGCAAAAAGGAAAAGAAGGCAGACAGGTAGATGTGTGTCGGTCTGATCGCTTGCATCTTAAAATGAATACCGGCATATAGGAGACAAAAATATGTGGAAAGTACTCTGTGTTTTATATCCCAAAATAAGTTCCACTGCTGACCTGCAGTAATCAAACTTAGGCAAACAGCAGAGCATGCTGCTTTGTGAACTTGAAATCACAGGGGGAATCAGGATGTGAAAAATGGAATGGGAATTGGGTTTACAGCATAGGCTGTGCAGCTGCTACATTATGCAGGCCATCGCAGAGGGAACCATATCTCACGATGACTTCTAAAATAGCAGCACAGTTCATCATGTTTTATTGACAATCTTTCAATTGAGATTCCGTTTAATTATTCTGCCATCTCTTTTTTTTTTAATTATTTTTGTTATATAGCGTTTTCCTAGTCTTAACGACTACTCAAAGCGCTTTTATAAAGTGCAGGAACCATTCACCATTCATACACTGTTGTACAAGTTGCCACCTGCTCATCAGTTAACTCAGGGTTCAGTGTCTTGCCCAAGGACACTTCGACACCGGACTGCAGGGCCAGGGATCGAACCGCCAACCTTCCGATTGGCCATTGTCGTTTGTTGTTCTTTTTAATCATTTTTGTGTAAAGCACTTTGAATTGCCCAGTTGCTTAAACGTGCTCTACAAATAAAGCATGTTGGTACAGTTTTCTGAAAGGTGTGCCATACTGTGACATCATCAGCCTAATTAATGCTAATGGAAAATCTATGGACACACATTACATTCACATTCAATTTCATTTAGCTGGCGCTGTTATTCAAAGCGACTTCCAAGAAGTGCTTTCAACCATAAACCCAGAGCAGCAAGAACCACATAAGCTTCAAATAAGCCAAACTGAGTAAGTGGAACATGTAAGTGCAATATTGTTATTTATGTATTTAGTATCATCTTCTAAGCTAAGGTGCAGTTAGAAGAGATGTGTGACCTTGTTTCAGCTGATTCCTAACATCTTACTTTTCCATTTTCACATAACAATGCTTCATAGTAAGTAATAGTCTTTGCTGCAGACAACATATCAATGTCTTATTTTTTAATAACGGGAAATGATAAAAGATTGGAACACAGCTGCCAATAAGGACACAATACAATGATTTTTAAACATGTGATACTCTTACGTTATACTTTTGTTTTCTAAATTGCTTCTGGAGTATATTTGTAAGTATTATTCAAAATATTTTCCGTTCTTTTTACCATTCTTTTAACGTAGATTATCATGTCGGTTTGAACAATTTAAATAAGTTTTGAGTGTGCTGTTGGGATACAGTGATTGTTTGTAGTAGCTTTAATATTTGGTGCTTTGAATGTCAGTGGAGTTCTTAGTTTTAAGAGAGGCCACACTCACATCAAATTGAAACGGTCATTTTCAAGTCCGATTACTAATTTGTTTTTGAGTGAATCAGACACAACACCCACGCAGATGGAAAAAGGACACTGATGTTAAATTTGAAGAGTAAAACCCGTCTCTGTAATTGATTTTTCTCCATGATGAACGAGATATTAAGTTGAAACACCCACACTCATGATGGTTGATTATCGAGTCAACCTCATTTACTAATGAGTGACCATCTGCTATTTTGTATCCATTTCCAACACAGCGTTCAAGGGAATAGGTAATCTCAATATCATGACCGAGAGCTCAGTTGTTGTGTTAATTAGTAGCATGGTAGTAGGATGACTGCATGTGCCAATGGGCTGTTCTTTGCAACTTGATTACCGGTAGTCTGTACACATTTTCCTGTAGTATTCATAAAAATAGTAGACAGTCTGAAAATAATTGTCAGTATTGGTAATTCAGGGGTTGTGTGTTTAGTACTTCTTAGATTTTTATAACTCAGGAGTTAAAAAAGACATTAAACGTAATGGTGGTGAAAGATTGTCCAGTTAAACTGATAAACATGTACAAATATAATGAAAAATATCTATATTCCGTTGTCAGTACTACATGCTAGTTGTGTTGCAGTTTTGACTGTCTTAAAGTAAGAAAAACCCAGCAAGTCTTCTACAAATTATGCACACAAACTTGTTTTAAAGGATATTTTCGGTTCGGTGAAAACTGTTTTTGTCTTCTCTGACCTGTTACAGAACCAATTTGCATTGCCCTAGAAGATGAAAATGAGCCTAAGATGAAAAATTATTATTATTCCTTTTGCAAAAATGTTATCAATCCCCCTGCATCATTAGCAATGCAAAGTACATGCCAGACACCTTTTTTGGCCAAGCAAAATGATATGATTATACAAAAAAACAAATGTAGACCATAGAAGACGACACTTACTGTATACAGTAGATGTTCTTTCTAAGCAGGTGGACTCATCTCTTGGGTTGTAAAGCAAACACTCCCTGATGGGTATGTAAGAGCTACATTTGAGGTGAGATAAGCATTACTAACTCAATTTGAGTGTGTGTATAGACTGAGGCCAGTTGGCAGCCATAGTTGCAACTTGGCAAGGCCTTTGGCTTTTTCTTTGTTGTTGATGTCTGCCTGGCCAGCATTACAGTAATGCAATTCATTATGCCTCGCGGTTGACATCAGTTAGAAGCCGTGATTTATGCGTTTGCAACCTGTTTCTAAGGGGCATTAGGTATTCTTGCAAGTTTATCAACTTTTCCTCCTCAGGCCCAAACTTGTCTGCTTTTTGGGGCAAATGCTGATCCCTTAGAGGAAAGCAAGAGAAGTATCAATAGCACGGCACACCATGGCCTAAATGTATATAAGGAGCACAACTTCTGGTTGTCAGCAGTTTGCAACAGACAGTTTTTCAGAGGAGTTGAGCAAAAGCCTCTGCAAACTTGGGACTTACAATGACTTACGTAACAGCTACAAGTATACAGTATACAGGATTGAACCTATTATGCTTTATCGACAGGAATTGATAGGTCAAACAGCAAACAGCCACCCCCAAATAGTCTATAAACAAAGCATCAGACTGTCTTTGAGATTTCACATGAACAAAGGTTAAAGTTACTCAGGCTACCAAAGAATTCCATAATTCCTTCGTTCATTTAAGCCTAAGCGATGCACCCCAAGCTTCCATCCTTAACAAACAGCCCTGGATATTGGCTGTTCCAGTCTCTCGACTGATGGCTGTTCCAATTTAACAGGAGAAAGGAGCAAGATCGTGACCGGCTTCTGTCGAGCTGTTACCACCACCATCTCCAGCCAGAGAGGACATCATTTCTTCAGCTTCTTCTTGCGTTGTCCCCCCGGCGGGAGGTGTGTAAACATGGCTTGCAGCAGGTGAATCGGTCGTGCGACACAATTTCTTAGTAAAAGCAAAATTAAACTGCCTTGTTTTCTTTTTGTCGTTGCTACATGATGCTAACTGCAGAATGGATTTCAAGGACTTTGCGCGCCGATTAATAGCCTCTAACGTTGATATTTTTTCTACGAATATTTGAGACACGTGCCACACAGGAGTGGAATACCCACCGCAGTGCCCTCACGCCTCTATGCTCAAGACAAGCATGTACAGTAGCATGTCTAGTACATGGCATGTATAGTTATCTTCATTGAAGTGAATTAGGTTTAAATTATTGATATTTTTGCAACAGTACACATCATAATCCACAAAGATCACATTACACAAAACTGAAATTGCATTTCAAAATTACCCCCTTGTCAATATTTTTGACCCTCCCAAAATTTCACAAATCACATTTTTTTATGTATTATTAAGGGGAACCGAGCTCCCCCTAGCTCCCCCGTAGTTTGCACCCTACCTTTAGACACATCATGCATCCACATGCCTTATTTTCTAATTATAATTACCCACCAGTTTTCACTTGTGTTTTATTCCTTATTTCTTTGTTTTAGATCAATAGATAGATAGAGAGATAGATAGATAGATAGATAGATAGATAGATAGATAGATAGATAGATAGATAGATAGATAGATAGATAGATAGATAGATAGATAGATAGATAGACACTTTATTCATCCCAAAGGAAATTTTAGGCATCTAGTAGCAAGACAACCATAACACAACAAACCCATATATACACATATATCACACATACCTAAGAATAAAATTAAATATTAGAAATCACTCACAGAAATGCATTGACCATGTTAAGGTGATTGATAAGGTTTTGTAGTTTATTTTTGTCGCCTTTTGTTTTTGTCTTACTCAATGTCCCTGTCTTACTTTATAGTATCTATTTTGGCTGTTTGTGTGTTCCTGTATGTGTTAACCCTTAACTTGTTCTGTCATCACTTTAGTACACAATAAAAACACATTCAAAACATCACATCTTGAGTCAGACGATTTAGTCCACTGCTATTTATGCTTTTGGAAAAAACTCTTCTTTGTACATACACACGGGTCAACATTTCACACACCAAACAACCTTGGAACAGACAGAAATGTTGCCACTTCTTATCTGGACACATTAATACATAACAACCTTTACCCGAACATTGTGTACTGTATTTGAATACACCTTGAACATCCATTGGCATGCAGTATATCACAACACTGCAAGCCACATTTCTATTAAATTCTCAGATTAAGTCAAAATACATCAAATCTGCACTTTGATCTGAATACAAAAACAGCATGAGCTACTAGTCATGTGTGGCTGAACTGTCAGATCTGTTTATTTTTGCCTCCCCTGCTCCCACGTGCCGGCTTGCACTTATGAGATAACTGTTGTCTGTGTCCTTTGTGAGGGCATTAATATTAATATACATAAGGCTGACCTTCAGTGAAAACACGTATGGCTCTCTCTCCATGAAACATAGAAATGATTTAGGAAAAAATGACTTCTCAGAGGTTTTTGATGTTCTATGCAATCTATTTTGAAATTAATAATATTAACACAGACAAATTATGATTTTTTTTTTGTGATGCTTATTGTGAGGGTGTTATCCAGGACACATCTTTCTGCCCCTTACAATCATGTAGCTTTGGATGTTGAGACCAATCAGCTCACTGTAAACAGAGATTACCCGCATATGATATTTCTGAAGGGACATGGTTC
This sequence comes from Etheostoma spectabile, assembly GCF_008692095.1. Classification (NCBI taxonomy): domain Eukaryota; kingdom Metazoa; phylum Chordata; class Actinopteri; order Perciformes; family Percidae; genus Etheostoma; species Etheostoma spectabile. The sequence goes on from NC_045736.1 coordinate 30,570,698, forward strand.
ATCCCCTTTGTCTTTTGTTGTTCCTCAGATATGCATGCACACATTCAGATTGCATTGCACACACAAGCACACCAAAACTTCAGCCCTGTTATCTAATTCCACCCTCCAGGCTGAATCACAGTGGTAGACAGAGTCTATAATGTGGGCCTAAAAATGCACATGGATTGAGCGGAGAAGGATAATAGGAGAAGATGTTTGACTTTCATTGGTGCAGGACAAATATAATTGATGATATTGCTGAATTTCAAATTACACCAAATGGCAGGTATTATATAAACAAGTATTATATAAAACAAGCCGCAAATTGATCGATTTGACTACCACGCAGGACAAAGGTTAACGTTCATATGCATGGTGAAATGGGGAACGAGAGAGCAAATTAAAATTCTTAATATTGTTTAATATTAAACAAAGCATCCTTGAGCTTTCACTTTCAAAGAAGTGCTATTCTCTCATATTACATACCCAGTGTCATGCATTATATGCTATGGGAGTGGAGGAAGAAAGAGACAAAATTAGAACACGGGAGAGGGAGGGGGGTTCCCTCTCCTACAAGGAAAACATAAATAGACCAGAGAAGTGCCATGGCAATGGATTTGCAATGATACTGTTGTATGTTGTGTTCAGATAAGCTATATTTGGGTCAAGCACATGGAAAGCAAGTGTGTCTTAGATGTTGCTACGTACCGTTTGGAAGCTTGTGGCTGTTCTCCATCAGCCATGCGAACAGGCTGGCAAAGTTGCAGTTGCACACCCAGGGGTTGCCCTCGAGCCTCACCGCCCGCAGGGAGGGCAACTGACTCAGTGCCCCCACATGTAGAGTAGACAGTGCATTACGCTCCAGTTCCAGTTCTCTCAGAGACGTGAGGCCAAGGAAGGCGTCCTCATTCACCAAGCTCAGATATGGGTTGTTGCCCAGCCGTAGCTTGATCAGGCTCCGAGACTCCCCAAAAGTCCCCTTAGGGATTTCAGTCAGATTGTTGCTGCCTAGGTCCAAGAAGACCAGCCTGGACGAGGTGCTGAGAGTCCCCTGTTCTATGTGGGAGAGGGAGTTGTTCCGGAGGTCCAGGTAGACCAAGTCACTGTACAGAGCCAGGAAGTCCGAGGGGATGCGGGGTATCAAGTTGTCAGCCAGCAACAGCCTTCGCACATCCAAGGGGATCTCATTGGGTAGACGGGTCAGCCCCCGACCACTGCAGTCCACAGTGTGAGGATCTGGGCACATGCAGGTTGCTGGGCAGTTTTCCCCCCGGGTCCATAAGACAGAGGACAGCAAGATGAGGATACGTTGGAGCCAGCAGACGCATGGCAACATGGTCAAGTGGTGAAATGAATTTATGGGGGAAAGAGGCTTGGGGTAATTGCAAATAGAAGAGGAAGGGTGGGGGCAGAGAACAAGAGGGCGAGGGTCAGAGGGCAGGAGATCAGGACAAGGGAGGGGAAGGGGAAAGTGGAAGGGGGTGGATGGGGATCAATCCTCGTGAAGGAACATCCTGCCGTTGTAGAGATGGAAATCTGAAAGGGCGAAGGAATTGTGAGGCGGCAGAACAGTGGCAAAAACTGTTTTCCAGGAGATCATGTAGCAAGCTGCTGGGACAGAATAGCACACTGTCTGCTTTGAAGGAATAAAGAGAGGGAGATGGTAAGCAGTAGGAACCGGGAGAGCAAGAAAGACAGAGCTTAACAGAGAGGGGAGGGTAGCTTAAGAGAGGTAAACAGACACGAGCGAGCCGGGAGTGATGAGAAGCCAGGGGCACAGACAAGGGAGAGGGGGGTTGAGGAGGGGGCTCTGTCCGCCACGCTACCCCACGGTTGATCTGGCGGCAGTGACAGACAAAGACAATACGGTCTCTGACACAAAAGGATATATGAAGCTGGGATTCAAGCATGACAAGCGAAGAGTAACATCATGGCATCCCTCCATTAGTCCCAGGTCTCTGTGTAGAAACGGTCTGAAACGAGACAGAGAGAGAGAGGCTCACGGAACATCGCTCAAGTGTGTAGTAAGGTTGTCCCCCGTTATTATCACCTCTCTAACTCCCAATGCCCTGCAACATGCTGTGGAAACACAGCACAGCTGACTGTCCAGCACCGTGTCAAGGCTGTCTTGCCGTGCAGAGAGAATCCAAATGTCCAGCCAGGAGCCTCATGGATGTAGATGGCAGTGCTGAGCTGCACACAGCCATGCCAATCCAACAACTGCCTCTGAATCTACCACGGTTTATCTCATGCCCTCTCCCCTCTCCTTATTTCTAGAGGAGGCGTGCCTGAGCCACGCTGTCAACATGTGATGTCACTTCCTATATTGTGAAGAAATGACAATCAGTTGTATATAAAAAAAAATCTGACAATGTAGAAGGAAAGAGATGTATGTATACAGAATATTAACAAATATTAGGACAAAGTATTTTTTTTTTATATTTTGCATTCTCCTTGCCTATATTTAATCTTTTCACCTGCTTTATAATTCTTTGACAAAAGCAAACCGTTACCTGGTCTATCTGGTTTGATAATTTTAGGGAATGTCAGACTTTTGGAGAGGCTTCATTAGTTGTTCAAATGGAAAACCGCAACCTGTTAAAGTGCCCATATTATGAAAAAGAAATCACTTTTTCTGGGATTTGGGTTTTATTTTGTGTTTCTGGTGCTTCCACGCGCATACAAAGTTGGATAAAAAACATCCATGGGGTTTTGAGTGGAATCCGGTTTCTGAATGTCCTCTGGCTTCAGTCTCCGGGGGAGCTGTTCAACATCTGCACGGCTTTCTACGTCACTAGCCGAGACGAGGTGAATGAGCATAATATGGGTGCTTTAAAATATACAGCATTGCACTTTGTCCTTCTTTGTTTACCTACTTATTTTGTTCCTGCGATTTCAGCCTTAGAACACTAAGTTTTGGTGTAGGGTAAAAATCCATAACAGACCACTAGTCCGCTGTTAATCTGGACTGATCGGCCTTTCCACGTATGTATTTTTACGACCTCAATATTTTGGATAGTAAAACAGAGGTGCCATGAGACTCAAACCATAATGGAGACAATTCCGAATGTTAATTGAATTTCCCAGATGGGATTTGCTCCAACAAGTAAATGCAATCAGACCAAGGTTGTTGCAGACAGACAGCGATTAGACCTGTAAAGATGACGGTAGCGTGAGATGTCTAAGAAATTATGAATAAAAGACGTTATCATGGATGGTAATTGTGGATTTCCAAGAAGATGATGCAAATGTAATATATTAAACAGTTTACGCACTTACCGTTTAATATGTTTTACTTACTAAGTCTACACATAGATTGAACTAAACATACGGACAACTGCATCTCGTGACCACAGGGCACAAAAGAATAGCATCTAACTCACTTCATCACAGCTAATATAATAATACCTCTTCTTCCTTGAGGCGTCCACTCAAGTCAGATGAGTCTGCAGCTCTACCGGGGATGTTTACTGCGTGCCACGGAGACGAGAGCTGCTCGTTCATCAGAGTCGGCACACGTTAACTGAAAAACACTCAAAGCTGAGGTGGCGTCATTTGTTTCCGGTAAAAACAATTTCAACTGACTATGATTTAGTGCCGCTGTACTGCTTAAATATTTGCAAACTCATGGACAGGACTGATGTTTTTCAAAAAAGAAAAAAAATCCCTTTCATGCAGTTATCAACAGAGAATTATCTAACTTATGTGTTACTGTAAAGTAAATCAAACTGAACTTAATAATAATTGTTATAGCCTACTAATTTCTGCCAGTCCTCATGCATAGGGGATTAAAAAATGTTTTTCTTTTTTTTGGTAGCCATTAAGATATCTATGTATTGACAGTAATTCGGATAGAAAATGTAATTATTTTTAAATGTGCCGTTGTTTGTTTGGTAACACTATTTAGCAGTTATGAGCAGTCATTTAATAAATTACTTCATAGTTCAAAAATAAAATGTCCTTATATCTGCTTATATCATACTATGTTATTAACCATGACTAAAACGTTCACAAACTGGTTATACATGCTAAATGGGGGGGG